>NC_133725.1:7633914-7728914 GCF_048934315.1 Petromyzon marinus | reverse complement strand
TGACACCTTCTGTATATTTGGACTTTGTGTGTCTCTATCTTTCTCTCATCATCATCACGGTGGCTAGGAGATGTTAACTACCTCGCCCGGTATACAGGAGGTCGTGGGTTCGATCCCAACTCTGACGCCTGCTGCTGTATATTTGGAGTTTGTGTGTCTCTCTCTCTCATCATCATCACGGTGGCTGTGAGATGTTAACTACCACGCCTGGTATACAGGAGGTCGTGGGTTCGATCCCAACTCTGACGCCTGCTGCTGTATATTTGGAGTTTGTGTGTCTCTATCTCTCATCATCATCACGGTGGCTGTGAGATGTTAACTACCTCGCCTGGTATACAGGAGGTCGTGGGTTCGATCCCAACTCTGACGCCTGCTGCTGTATATTTAGAGTTTGCGTGTCTCTCTCTCTCTCTCTCCCCGTGGTCGTGTGGATTTTTCTCCGGTACCTCCGGGATTTCCCTCCACATTTAAAATCAACATCACCACGCGTTTACTAGTTTTTTGCTGCGAAAAGTGTCCACCTGATGATTAGGACACTTCGTTGAGCTATCGTTTGTGATGGCCAGGTGACTCATTGTCTCTGACGACATGGCCATGATGAGTCCAGGGAACGAGTTAGACACCCAGACCCAGGGCTTGAACCCAAGTCCTAGGGCACTGCTGGTTCATTGTCTCTGACATGGCCATGATGAGTTAAGTGAACGAGTTAGACACCCAGACCCAGGGCTTGAACCCAAGTCCTAGGGCACTGCTGGTTCATTGTCTCTGACATTGCCATGATGAGTCCAGGGAACGAGTTAGACACCCAGACCGAGGGCTTGAACCCAAGTCCTCGGTACTGCCGCCTCAGTCTCTGACATGGCCATGATGAGTCCAGGGAACGAGTTAGACACCCAGACCCAGGGCTTGAACCCAAACCTCGGCACTGCCGGCTGAGTCTCTGACATGGCCATGATGAGTCCAGGGAACGAGTTAGACACCCAGACCCAGGGCTTGAACCCAAGTTCTAGGGCACTGCCGGTTCAGTCTCTGACATGGCCATGATGAGTCCAGTAAACGAGTTAGACACCCAGACCCAGGGCTTGAACCCAAGTCCTAGGGCACTGCAGGTTCATTGTCTCTGACATGGCCATGATGAGTCCAGGGAACGAGTTAGACACCCAGACCCAGGGCTTGAACCCAAGTCCTAGGGCACTGCCGGTTCAGTCTCTGACATGGCCATGATGAGTCCAGTGAACGAGTTAGACACCCAGACCCAGGGCTTGAACCCAAGTCCTAGGACACTGCTGGTTCATTGTCTCTGACATGGCCATGATGAGTTAAGTGAACGAGTTAGACACCCAGACCCGGGGATTGAACCCAAGTCCTAGGGCACTGCTGGTTCATTGTCTCTGACGACATGGCCATGATGAGTCCAGGGAATGAGTTAGACATCCAGACCCAGGGATTGAACCCAAGTCCTCGGCACTGCCGACTGAGTCTCTGACATGGCCATGATGAGTTAAGTGAACGAGTTAGACACCCAGACCCAGGGATTGAACCCAAGTCCTAGGGCACTGCTGGTTCATTGTCTCTGACGACATGGCCATGATGAGTCCAGGGAACGAGTTAGACACCCAGACCCAGGGCTTAAACCCAAGTCCTAGGACACTGCTGGTTCATTGTCTCTGACGACATGGCCATGATGAGTCCAGTGAACGAGTTAGACACCCAGACCCAGGGATTGAACCCAAGTTCTAGGGCACTGCTGGTTCATTGTCTCTGACATGGCCATGATGAGTCCAGGGAACGAGTTAGACACCAGACCCAGGGATTGAACCCAAGCCCTCGGCACTGCCGACTGAGTCTCTGACATGGCCATGATGAGTCCAGTGAACGAGTTAGACACCCAGACCCAGGGCTTAAACCCATGGCCCTCAGTGCTCCACCCCCCCCCCCCATCCACATTCAGAAAAACACGAGTTCAGTGTAAGGCCCACTGAGCTCTTCTGAAAGAGCTCAGTGGGCCTTACACTTCGTAAAATATAAAAAAATAAAAACTTTTTTTATCGTAGTTTTAATGAAGGCTCAGCTCTCCTAGCGTGGTAAAGGAGCAGCCCCCCCCCGCCCCCCGCTGCAATTCCTCGCTCACGACACTGCTGGTGGAAGAGGGGGCCCCACTAGAGGGCGCTACAGACAGCCCCACCCCCTCTTCTTTTGAGATTAATGTTGACACGCGTGATCGATTAGAAATGTCAAACTTATTGCTATTAAATTAAAGTTTATTTTTTTTTTACGTTACCAGGTAAGGCCCTACTGTGCTACGTAGCTGCTTTTATCAGAAGCCACCTGGCTATCGCAAATGACAGCTCAACGAATGTGGCTTATCCCGTGGCAATTTATAACAGGCAAATACTCTAAATGCATTTTTTTTTCAACTGTGGAGAGAAAAAAACCCAGAGGACTCGGAGACAAATCCATGCGACCATGAAGAGAGAGAGGGAGAGAGACACGCAAAGTCCAAATATACAGCAGCAGGCGTCACCTGTTGGGATCGAACCCACAACCTCCTGCATACCAGGCGAGGTAGTTAACATCTGGCCACCGCGGCACCCCCATTAGCGACAAAATGAGTACAACTTTATTTCGTGCAAAAGATTACCATTTCACGTTCATTGAGAAAAAGAACAACGTGCTGCCGGACTAACGCCTCTGGACTGTGTGCTGTGGTCACGGCGGGGGGTGGGGACAGCTGCCACCAGGGGAGCCCCTAGGCGAACGAACGTCGAGCGGAATTTATTTTTAACCATTTTTTTTCTGTTTGTTATTTTTCCAGGTAAGGTCCCACTGAGCTTTAGCAGCGGCTTGCATCATCGTCGCGTGTCGATTTGTGGCAGCCAAGCAACGACACTCGCAAACGCGCGATTTCTAAGTGCGAAGGGGAAACGCGGAGGACTCAGAGAGAGAAAGCCGCGCGACCACGTGGAGAGATACTTGCAACCTCCCAATATACAAGCGAAAGGGAGTCGGGATTGAACCCACGACCTCCTGTATACCGGGCGAGATAGTTAACATTCAGCACCCGCGGTGCCCTCTGGCTGTGTCGGATGTTGATCGATGTCAGGCACTTGGCATTTGACGGTAGCAGCAATTAAGCAAACGCCACTCTCCATCCTCATCACAATGTTAACCGCATTCTTTAAATTAAATAAAAAACTGGTCGACTTCCTCGCACACCTATGCCGCGACTTTCCAATGAATTGAGTCATGTTTTTTTTTCTTCCATTGGGGTCGGATCGCTTAAAGTTAAAATGTGTGTGTCGTGAACCCTTCTCCACCCAACGTGGCAGAACATCGGTCCGGAGTGCTGTGGGAGAGCGATCCACAACACAGCCCATGGCAAACTCACGATTTTAAATCAGATTTTGTGCCACCTCGGCTGATGACGGCGGTCTCGTCACTTTATTCGTTGGCTGTGGTCGTGTGGCGGTGGAGGAGTGGAGTATGACACAAGACAAAGATCCCCCCGTGTAACCTTAACAGACTGTTGGGGCAAGTGCTGTTAGCGAGCACCTATGAAGGCCGGCACGGCACACGAGGGGGTGGGTGGCGAGCAACACGCTGTGCCGCCTTTGTCTCCCCAGTGGCGATGTTTACTACACACCGCACCAGGTACTCATTTGAGGCTGAGTCGACCTAGGTGAGGCGCAGGAGCGGTTCAGCTAATCGTCACTGGGTGTCGGCCGTGAGCGGGAATCTAACCCGGGTCGCCAGGTTCATAGCGCAGCGCGCTAACCGCTACACTACCGCTCTCCACACACATAGGCACACACACAGACACAGACACACAGACACACACATAGTTACACACACACACAGACACACACACACAGACACACACAGACAGACACACACACAGACATACACACACACAGACACAGACACACACACAGACACACACACAGACACACACACAGACACACAGAAACACACACAGACACACAGACACAACAACAACCGCCATTCGCCACTAAGTGGCGGTGACGTCACCACGACGCTTGTGCCAGGCTATGTGCACCCTGAGGCCACGTGAAGTGTCGAACGCCCGCTGGCAAGAGGTCACGGGGCAGACCCAGGTGCCACGGGTCGACTGACTGAGATGACTGGCTGATGCACCACCTGTGCCCCCTACTGTGCCAACCTGCTGTGCTTTAGCCACCCGGCGCTCCGCTCGCTGTTGTGAGCGTCGCTCCTCCGCCCTCCGTTGTTGTTGGAGGGCGACTGCCTCCAACTGCCCAGTAGCATCCTTCACGAGCCTCCTCCACAGAGGCCGATCTTGACACCGCTGGTACCAGTCATCGGCAAGTCCACTCAGCTCCACGTCCTCCTGTACCACATCACTCCATCTCTTCTCTAGCCCGTGCCGCGCCCGCTTAGCCCCCTCAATCCGGCCAAACAAAAGCTGTTTCGGCATGCGGTGGCTGGGCATGCGGGCTACATGACCCAGCCATCGCAGCCTTGCCTGCCGGAGGAGCTCACCGATGGGACCCTGCCCAGATCTTTCAAGGATTTGTGAGCTCCTCACACAATCCAGTCTGGTTAAACCCAGGATGGATCGTAGGCAGGCCAGCCTAAATGTTTCTAACCGGCGAAGATGCTCCATTAGGGGGGTCCACGTTTCGCAAGCATAGAGAAGGGAGGGAATGACCGTGGCCGAGAAGACCTGAAGCTTAGTGCGGAGCGACAGACCAGGTAGCTTCCACACAGCGTTACGCAACCGATGAAAAGATATTGCCGCTCGACTGATTCGGAGTGAGACCTCTGCTGTTAAACTGGAGCCAGTCATAAGCACACTGCCCAGGTATGGGAAACTCTCCACTCTCTCCACAACTGCCCCATCACCGATTGGGAGTTGTGGTGGTGGAGTGTCCGATGGTACAAAATACCCAGGCAGGTGCTTAGTTTTGGTGGGGCTGATGGTAAGGCCCCACCTCTTAGTGGCATGCTCCAGTCTCAGCAGCAGCGTCTCCAACTCCTCCTCTGACTGAGCAGCTATTACCAAGTCATCAGCATACATAACGTGGTTGAGCAATAGGGAGCCATCCCTTGACCGCACCCGGGCATCGATTAGCCTCCCATTATATCTGTACCATATGGAGATTCCCCCGGTACAGCTATTGAAGGCTTCACGAACTACGTGGTCAAAATAGATGTTAAATAATGTGGGAGCCAAAGGACATCCCTGTCGCACCCCAAGGTGTACAGGGAATGGCTCTGACTCCCGGCCACGTAGTTTTACCCGGGCCCGCTCACCATCATGAAGGTCCTTAATGATCGTGAGCAGAGGGTCAGGTACTCCAAAAGCACGAAGAACGACCCAGAGCCCAGGCCTACTGATGGTATCATAGGCCTTGACCAGGTCAATAAAGCAGAGATGTAGGTCTTGTTGGAATTCCCTACACCTCTGCTGTAGCAGACGGACAGAAAATATGGCATCTGTGCAGGACCGCCCTTTCCTGAAACCGCATTGGGGCTCCGCAAGCCTCTCCTCAGCGTGCCTGGCAAGGCGATGCTGAATAATCCTTGCCAGGACCTTTCCCGGCACACTGAGGAGTGAGATGCCCCTGTAGTTGTTACAGTCTGTGCGGTCCCCCTTCTTAAAAAGGGGGACCACCAGGGCATCCTTCCAATCCTGCGGAACCCGTCCAGTGGTCCAGACTGTTGTTATGATGTCATATAGGGCAGTCTGTGCACAAACGCCACCCTCCCTCAGCATTTCGCTTGGGAGATCATCTCTGCCCGCTGCCTTTCCTGGTCTCAGACTCCGGATCGCCTTCAATACTTCCTCAGCAGATGGCACCTCAGCCAGCCACTCACAGGGGGTGACTTCATCCAATATTTGAGGCACCGCAGCCTCAGCAGGGTCATCCTCACTTTGTGCCGCGATGTTTTCCTGGCTGAGGGATTTTCCCTCCCCCAGGACCTCACAGAAATGCTCAGCAAATCTGCGAACCTGTTCCTGGGGGTCGGAAATTGGATCACCGTTTTTTCCCCTAATGATGGTAATAGGTGTGGCGCTGCAGGTTACTTTTTTGATGGAGTTAAATAGAGATTTGTGATCACGGGCCACTGAGGCAGACTCCATCTCCTCAGCAACCCGCGACCACCACCCATCCTTGCAGCGCCTCACGGCTCTCCGAACCTCCGAGCGAAGGCTGCGGTAAGCCTCCTCATTCTCTGACGTGGGATTCTGTAGCCGATGACAGTGGGCCTGTCGCTTTTTCTCAACCATCCTGAACAACTCCTCTGTCATCCAGGGTGTCTGGGGAGGTCTGGACCGCGTACCCAAAGCAGCCATTGCAGCTGCATGAGTCACAGTCCTAAACCTCGCCCATTTACCCTCGACATCAGGAGGAGTCGGGGACGATGCCAATCCCAGCCGCAAGCGATGATGAAATTCTCGCTTGCAACTTTCATCAGATAACTGAGACCAGGCCACTTTAGGTTGGAATGGGGTCCTGGGTGTACACCCACCACCGGAGTGGAAGAATGGCAGGCGCATCTTACAGATGACTAGTCGATGGTCAGAGGGCAGATCAGCTCCACGGTAGGTCCTGGTGTCAAGGACATGGGCTCGCATTCGCTGGTCCGTCACTATGTAGTCCAGCAGATGTTCTTGCTTGGACCCGGCATGCATCCATGATGTTGTGTGGATGCGCCGATGCCGGAACAGCGTGTTGGTAATTACAAGCCCATGGGCTGCACAAAAATCTAGCAGCCTCCTACCGTTGTTATTGAGCTGATCTGGCCCATGCCCTCCAATCACTCCAGACCAGGTGCCAGTATCATGACCAACTCGGGCATTGAAGTCACCCAACATGATGACTCTATCCCGAGGGGCCACTTTAGCCAGCACCTGTGACTGGAGGTCATAGAAGGCATCTGACTCATCGGCTTTGCCTGCATCCCTCCACGGATGTTCATCTTCGGTGGGGGCATAAGTAACCACGACCACCATTCCTCGCCTCCGGTTGATGGGAAGGCGAGCCCAAAGTAGCCTGGGGCTTACAGCTTCCCACACCTCACCGCCACGCTCCCACGCCCCCTTCATTCTTTTGTTCAAAAGAAGACCCACACCCTGTTGTTTGGCAGTCTGCTGCCCCGAGTAGAGGACTGTCCACCCCTCATGGTGGCAGGAGCCAGAGCCGGTCCACCGGACCTCCTGAATGCCGCATAGATCCAGGCGGTACCGGTCCAGCTCCCGACAGAGGAGTGGCAGCCTCTCCTCTGCAGTGAGCGTTCGAACATTCCACGTGGCCAACCGTAGTGGCTTTTCGTTGTTTCTGGAGTAGCCCCGAGGGTAGGTATTCAATCTCCTGGCTCCGCCAATTGGGGTTTGGCCAGGAGACGTCATAGACGCCTGGCCCCCCGGGGCCTCCGGCACAAGCTTAGTTGTTACATATTTCAATCGTAGTTTCGTGGTAATTAATTGAAGGTGGAGGGGTTACCAGCCCCTCGCACCCGTCCAGAGCCCCCGTTTAGCCCCTGTGGTGGACACATATGCCATGAGGGGAGGAGCCAATCAAAATTGGATCTCCCCCCACAGCGCTGTCCACGACAGAGTTGCCCGTCCGGCACCGCGAGGAGGTAGGGGGTTGTTTTGCCGGACTACACACAGACACACACACACACAGACACACACACACACACAGACACACACACACACAGACACACACACACAGACACACACACAGACACACACACAGACACACACACACAGACACACACACAGACACACACACACAGACACACACACACAACAGACACACACACAGACACACACACAGACACACACACAGACACACATACACACACACACAGACACACATACACACAGACACACACAGACACACACACAGATACACACACAGACACACACATAGTTACACACACACAGACACACACACACAGACACACACACAGACACACACACAGACACACACAGACACACACAGACACACACACACAGACACACACATAGTTACACACACACACAGACACACACACACAGACACACACAGACAGACACACACACAGACATACACACACACACAGACACAGACACACACACACACAGACACACACACAGACACACACACAGACACACAGAAACACACACAGACACACAGACACACACACACACAGACACACACACAGACACACACACACACAGACACACACACACAGACACACACACAGACACACACACAGACACACACACACAGACACACACACAGACACACACACACAGACACACACACACAACAGACACACACACAGACACACACACAGACACACACACAGACACACATACACACACACACAGACACACATACACACAGACACACACAGACACACACACAGATACACACACAGACACACACATAGTTACACACACACAGACACACACACACAGACACACACACAGACACACACACAGACACACACACAGACACACACAGACACACACACAGACACACACACACAGACACACACAGACACACACATAGTTACACACACACACAGACACACACACAGACACACACATAGTTACACACACACACACAGACACACACACACACAGACACACACACAGACACACACACACAGACACACAGACACACACACACGGCAGTGTCCGCACACGGTTAACTGCACGCGATCTGACACAAAAAAAAAGTTGCGAACCATAATACCGGTCGCAGAAAGTTCCCACGTGTCCCAGCTTCCCACCAACGATCCATCAACCAAGGCGCGGGGCCGTGGGACCGGTCCCCCCGTGCCGGGTCGGCCAGGAGGTGGCGGCACAGCAAGCGGGACGGGCGAAGGGTCGCCGAGATGGGAGGTGTCTCTTTGTTGTCCCTTCGGGGTTTAAATAATGTGTCGTCGTTGAGCCCCGGCCAGCACCACCCGACGCAAAAAAAACAGTGGGTGGGGTTTGTCGCGCAGACAAAGGGTGGCCAATTCGTGGCCGACCACGTGAGTCGTAGGGCGCACACCGCTCGTGAGTTTGAGAAGTTCCCACCCGCCGCAACGTTTGGGGATCGTCCATAAATGACGTCACGCACCTAGCGGGTTGGGGGGTGGGAGGGGTCAGACGTTTGTGACGATGTGTGACGAGGGGGGGGGGGCGTTGAGAAATGTGACGTCACATCAAAATGCCGCAACTTTAAATAAATACAGGCAACACGTTCTACTTATTCTTAGTTTTTTCGGTAAAGTCACGTTGAAGAGAAACAACAAAATAATAAAATATATATAAAACAATAAAAAATTCTCACGACGTTTCGACCATAACTCAAACGGTCATCTATTGTTTTATATATATTTTATTATTTTGTTGTTTCTCTTCAACGTGACTTTACCGAAAAAACTAAGAATATGAATTACTGCAGTCACGAAAGCTTTAAATCAAAACGTTCTACTTAATTAAATAGACTTTGTAATAAATGTTTTCTCCTACAACATCAGAGTGCAGCGGCACATTAAATACGCACTACAATGACAATAGTTTAAAGCGATTTGAAGCATGTTTTATTTTTTTCGGGGGGGGGGGCAGAGCTTTGTGACGTCACATTTGAGGGGGGGGGGCCTGACTTTTTGTGACGCCGTACGACGAGGGGGTGGGTGGGGGGGGATCAAACATCGTCAAAAATCGCGTGACGTCATTTATGGACGTCCCCCTTTGCAATTCGAGGTACCGCTAATTACAACCACCGAAATCATCAGGCGGACAGCCACGGAGCCCGTGGGGGAAAGCCTCCCTCTCCTCTTTCGTTATTAAATAGACGGTGGTGGGATCGGTGTGATGTCGTCACCTGTGAGCCGATCAGGTGCGTAGGCCAGAGTGGGTGGGTGGGGGAGGGGTAATGAATGTATAATTATTGATAATATTAAAGCGCGAATTTGAGACTGGCCGAGTGCTTGGATGGACGACCACCACCACCACCCAGGCCGCGCGTGTCAGAGCTGTCGTGGACGACTGCAAGAACTGCAGCAAGAGACACTGGTGTACTGCCTTGCATCTATGCCCCCACCTTCAACCCGAACACTTGACCAGCGTGGTGAAGTATGGTCAAAAATCCAAGCCTCCCTCCTCCCCCTGCAACTCGCCACCCACACACCTCCATCCAGGAATGGAGCCAGCCACCGCCAGGAATCACTCAGCAGTGGATTGAACACGGCTGGGATTTATAGCACAGGGGGTGGTGCATACGTAACCCGGGGGAGAATCGTGTACATATTTCTGTAAGTGAGCAATGAGACACGGGGGGAGAGGAGGGGGGGGGGGTGTTGGGTGGATGGGGGGGATTATATAATAACTCATTGGATCATGGGCATGGTGCACACGAACACGAATCCGACGATGATGATCTATGTTTGCGGTGTGGAAGCGACGTCGCCCCCCCCGCCTTCCACGCTCCTCCTGGCTTACCCCCGGGCCCGACCCACGCAAGGCGATTGGTCCCCGAACGCGCACGAAGAGGCGGGTCCGGGTTACCCGGTCTCCCCTCCCTCTCAGCCACCACCACTACTACCACCACCACCACCACCAACCACCGCATTCCCTCTCTTCAGCAGCGAGTCCTCCACCAGCACCACCACCACCAGCAGCACCGCCACCATCCATCCCAAGCAACGATCTCTCTCTCTCTCCCCCCCCCCCATCCCCGGCGCGTCTCATCCGTCCGTCTAAACCGCTCGGCCACTCCTGCGGCCACGAATCAGGCGAGAGAGAGAGAGAGAGACTTAGAGAGAAAGAGAGAGAGAGAGAGGAAGGAGTTTGGTGAGAAGTCGCAACTTTTGGAAGAGAAAAGAAGGCATCGCTTCTTCCCACCCACCCATCCACCCAACCCAGCCCCAAGACGGCGTCTCGAGCGCAAAGTTGAACCGCCGGGCAAGGAATTTCTCGTGCGTCTTGCGGAGAAGGCGCAAGAGCGACCAGGGGGGGTTTGTGGGGGGGGCGAGAGAGGAGGAGGAGGAGGTTCCTCGTGTTGTTGCTACTCTCCCCAAGTGAAGCCGTTGTCTTAACACTGAGCAATGCGGGGCAGTGTGCCGATCTCAGGTGCCAGTAGGATTCCCCCTGCAGTTGGCTCGTTCTGACTCGCTCGCGGCAGCAGGCAGAGATGGCAGAGTTTAGCCGAGCTGAAGGAAAGTTGGATTCTTCAATAATCTGTTAATCTGCTCCCCACTCTCCCCCATCGGATATTTAAAACGGGCGAACATCGGAATATTTGCAATCGGCTCTTAACGGCATCATCATTCGCGGACTTTAATAATCGTCGCTAATTGTAATTTTTATTGTGATTGCGACCAGATATATATATTTAAATACGATACAAATTCGAGTGCACTCCGCTGGGTATTCGCGTGCCGCGGTGTAAGACGTTCGTGGCGAGACGTCCGACTTGACAAGGAGTTCGCGTATCGACGCAACTCCACCGACAACCGCATCAAGATCTGCAAACGGCAAGCACCACCACCACCCACCACCATGCACATCATCTCCCGTTCGAGTGTCAAGTATAAGAGAAGACGACGCTGTGATCCCGTCATGCGAGGCACCACGTTGACTACGACGACGACGATGATGCTGGCGTCTGCCCTGGGACTCCTCTTGACATCGGGGATTACGTCAGCCCAACAGGGATTAGGTGAGTGTGTGTGTGTGTGTACATGTGTCTGTCTGTGTCCGTTCGTGGGGGAGCGGTAGTGTAGCGCTTAGCGCTAAGCTGCGTTACGGACCCCGCGACCCGAGTTCGATTCCCGCTCGCGGCCAACACCAGTGACGATTATCTGAACCGGTCCTGGGTCTCACCTAGGTCGACTCGGCCTCAAATGAGTAGCCTGGTGCGGTGTGTCTACAAAGGCGACCGGGCGTGGTGCTGGCCACCCACCCCCTCGTGTGCCGTGCCGGCCGGCCTTCATAGGTGCTGCTCGCTATCAGCACTTGCCCCTACAGGCTGTTAAGGCTACACGGGGGGATCTTTGTCTTTGTCTCGTGTCGTACTCCACTCCACTAACACCGCCACCCGACCACAGCGAACGGATGAAGTGACGAGGGTGCCGTCGTCAGCCGAGGTGGCAGAAACCTCCGATTTGAGATCGTGATATGCAAGGCCGTAGCCATGGATTAAACATTTGTGGGGGGGGGACCAAATCTTCCAGGGCGTTTGGGGGTCCCCCCCCCCAGAAAAAAATCTAAATTTGAAAACTAATTTCTTGCCTAAACTAAAAAAAACTTCACTAACACATATGATGGACTTTTTATTTATTTTTTACAATATTGCCTAATAGTGTTATTGTATTACATTGCTCTGTTATTTTCTTTTTTATACCTTTTATTGTTTCATTGTATGTAATGGCAGAGATCAGGGATTGATAAAGTACAACCATAACCACAATCGTATGAACATACATCTATTTTATAGCAAAATATTGTGTGGAGGGGGGGGCACATTTTGAGCATATTTTAATATTGGGGGGGGGGGTAATGTGTCCCCCCCAATATGTATATGATAATGACGGCCTTGATGAGATGGCACGGGCTGTGTTTGTAGGCTGCTCGTCCCCAGCACTCCGAACGATGTTCTGACACTTCGGGTTGAGTTGTCTGTCAAGGCTACAGGGGGGGGGGGGGGGGGTCCCCCTGGCAGGGACCTGTCTACTACCCCCCCCCCCCACCTCCTCTCGACGTTCTCCAAGTTCCACTAACCCCGATTTGTTTGCGATTATTTGGTGGGCAGGTCACCAACGCGCAGTTGACCAGCGTGGGTAGTGCGTGGCAGTGCGTGGTAGTGCGTGGGTAGTGTGTTGTAGTGCGTGGTAGTGCATTGTAGTGTGTGGTAGTGCGTGCTAGTGCATTACAGTGTGTGGTAGTGCGTGGTAGTGCGTGGTAGTGTGTGGTAGTGCGTGGCCGTGCGTGGTAGTTCGTGGTAGTGCATTGCAGTGCGTGGTAGTGCATTGCAGTGCGTGGTAGTGCGTGGTAGTGCGTGGGTAGTGTGTGGTAGTGCGTGGTAGTGCATTGTAGTGTGTGGTAGTGCGTGGTAGTGCATTGTAGTGCGTGGTAGTGCATTGTAGTGCGTGGTAGTGCGTGGTAGTGCATTGCAGTGCGTGGTAGTGCGTGGTAGTGGGTGGCAGTGTGTGGTAGTGAATGGTAGTGCGTGGTAGTGCGTGGTAATGCGTGGTAGTGCATTGCAGTGCGTGGTAGTGCGTGGTAGTGTGTGGTAGTGCATGGTAGTGCATTGCAGTGCGTGGTAGTGCGTGGTAGTGTGTGGTAGTGCATGGTAGTGTGTGGTAGTGCATGGTAGTGCGTGGTAATGCGTGGTAGTGCGTGGTAGTGCGTGGTAGTGCATGGTAGTGTGTGGTAGTGCGTCGTAGTGCATGGTAGTGTGTGGTAGTGCGTCGTAGTGCATGGTAGTGCGTGGTAGTGCGTGGTAGTACGTGGTAGTGCGTGGTAGTGCGTGGTAGTGCATGGTAGTGCGTGGCAGTGCGTGGTAGTGCGTGGTATTGCGTGGCAGTGCGTGGCAGTGCGTGGTAGTGTGTGGTAGTGCGTGCTAGTGTGTGGTAGTGCGTGGTAGTGAATGGTAGTGCGTGGTAGTGAATGGTAGTGCGTGGTAATGCGTGGCAGTGCGTGGTAATGCGTGGTAGTGAATGGTAGTGCGTGGTAGTGAATGGTAGTGCGTGGTAGTGCATGGTAGTGTGTGGTAGTGCGTGGTAGTGTGTGGTAGTGCGTGGCAGTGCGTGGTAATGCATGGTAGTGCGTGGTAATGCGTGGTAGTGAATGGTAGTGCGTGGTAGTGAATGGTAGTGCGTGGTAGTGAATGGTAGTGCGTGGTAGTGAATGGCAGTGCGTGGTAGTGCGTGGTAGTGAATGGTAGTGCGTGGTAGTGAATGGTAGTGCGTGGTAATGCGTGGCAGTGCGTGGTAATGCGTGGTAGTGCATGGTAGTGAATGGTAGTGCGTGGCAGTGCGTGGTAGTGCGTGGTAGTGCATGGTAGTGAATGGTAGTGCGTGGTAGTGCGTGGTAGTGAATGGTAGTGAATGGTCGTGCGTGGTAGTTAATGGTAGTGCGTGGTAGTGCGTGGTAGTGAATGGTAGTGCGTGGTAGTGAATGGTAGTGCGTGGTAGTGCGTGGTAGTGCGTGGTAGTGCGTGGACAGCTTCTCAGTAGGCGCAACCCTGCAATTTCTCACGCCACCACTGCTGGCTGAAGCCCCTAAAACCCCAACCCACCCACCCCACCCCTACTAGAGGTAGTTCTAAAAATCCTCACTCTAGTGCGAGAGGATGTGTGCTTGGCCTACTCTTCCACTCTGGCCAAGCGTCCTCGTCACAGGCGGCGGGACTGTTCCCCACGCTTCACCACCCCGCCACGTGCGCCAACGTGTGGCGAACCCTTTGGGGCGCCGTCTCAGCTGCCGCTCCGTGAGATCGAACCGGCGACGTCTGTGGCAAGGGGTCGTTCAGACGGTGATGGCCTCCCCCATGCACCGTGGCCTGACACGGAGACGTTGACCCCCTTCACGGCGAGACGGGGATTAGGGGACGTGGATAGCGATGGGGATCAGGGTCGTGTATGGGAGTTTGGGAGTAGGGGCATTGCGAGTAATTGGGGGTTAGTGAATTGCAGTTGAATATGTAGGGGTCGTGACTGGGATAAGGATAGTATTATGGATAGGGGTAGTGTAAGTGGTGGGGGTAGTGTTAGTGATGGTGGTAGTGTTAGAGATGGGGGATAGTGTTAGAGTTGAGGGTAGTGTTAGGGATAGTGTAGGGATAGTGTTAGTGATGGGGGGTAGTGTTGGTGGTGGGGGTAGTGTTAGTGGTGGGGGTAGTGTTAGTGGTGGGGGTAGTGTTATGGATAGGGGTAGTGTAGGGATAGGGATAGTGTTAGTGATGGGGGTAGTGTTGGTGGTGGGGGTAGTGTTAGTGGTGGGGGTAGTGTTAGTGGTGGGGGTAGTATTATGGATAGGGGTAGTGTAAGTGGTGGGGGTAGTGTTAGTGGTGGGGGTAGTGTTAGTGATGGTGGTAGTGTTAGGGGTAGGGGTAGTGTTAGGGGTATGGGTAGTGTTCGTGGTGGGGGTAGTGTTAGAGTTGAGGGTAGTGTTAGGGATGGGGTAGTGTAGGGATTGGGGTAGTGTTAGGGACGGGGGTAGTGTTAGGGGTGGGGGTAGTGTTAGTGATGGTGGTAGTGTTAGAGATGGGGGATAGTGTTAGAGTTGAGGCTAGTGTTAGGGATAGGGGTAGTGTAGGGATAGGGGTAGTGTTAGTGATGGGGGTAGTGTTGGTGGTGGGGGTAGTGTTAGTGGTGGGGGTAGTATTATGGATAGGGGTAGTGTAAGTGGTGGGGGTAGTGTTAGTGGTGGGGGTAGTGTTAGTGATGGTGGTAGTGTTAGGGGTAGTGTTAGGGGTATGGGTAGTGTTAGGGGTAGTGTTAGGGGTAGGGGTAGTGTTCGTGGTGGGGGTAGTGTTAGAGTTGAGGGTAGTGTTAGGGATAGGGGTAGTGTAGGGATTGGGGTAGTGTTAGGGACGGGGGTAGTGTTAGGGTTGGGGGTAGTGTTAGTGATGGTGGTAGTGTTAAAGATGGGAGTAGTGTTAGAGTTTAGGGTAGTGTTAGAGTTGAGGGTAGTGTTAGAGATGGTGGTAGTGTTTGGGGCGGGGGTAGTGTTAGGGATAGGGGTAGTGTAGGGATTGGGGTAGTGTTAGAGTTGAGGGTAGTGTTATGGATAGGTGTAGTGTTAGAGATGGTGGTAGTGTTAGAGATAGGGGTAGTGTTAGGGATAGGGGTAGTGTTAGGGACGGGGCTAGTGTTAGGGATAGGGGTAGTGTTAGTGGTGGGGGTAGTGTTAGTGATGGTGGTAGTGTTAGAGATGGGGGTAGTGTTAGAGTTGAGGGTAGTGTTAGGGATAGGGGTAGTGTAGGGATTGGGGTAGTGTTAGGGACGGGGGTAGTGTAGGGACGGGGGTAGTGTTAGAGATGGTGGTAGTGTTAGAGATGGTGGTAGTGTTAGAGATGGTGGTAGTGTTAGAGATGGAGGTAGTGTTAGACATGGGGGTAGTGTTAGGGATAGGGGTAGTGTAGGGACGGGGATAGTGTTAGGGATAGGGGCTGGTGAGGGTTACGAGCAGTGTTCGGAATTCTTTATTTGAGTTAGTGGACATGGGTTGTGTAAGGCGGTTGGATAAGGGAGAGAGCTCGGGGCTTCGGATGTTATTCGGGGGCTTGGGGCTATTGTTAGGGCTGGAGTTATGTCTATCTATAGGGTTTAGTGGCTGCGGATATGATAGCGACTTGGGTTTGAGTTCACGCTCTGGGTAAGGCTGTGTAACTCTGGTTAGCGCTGCGGCTCTGTCTATCTATAGCAGTTGTCATTAAGCATTCTCTGCAGCCTTGCATCACCCTTGGTTCTCAAACGTTACGAAAACGCAATCATGTTCGTAAAAAGAAGATAGAGGGTTTTGATGAAACAAAGTAAGTTGTTACGTAACGGGCCCGTGCCTAATGTGCGTTTTCGATGCTTTACCTTATAACGTGAATCTTGCCACGTCTCGCCACCCCCAAGGAAAGGGCATCTGGCACCCCCAGGGGTTGCAGCGTGCACCCCTAGGTGAAGTAGAAGAAGCACCGCTCTTTGGGTTAGCGGCCACGGTGTAGGGCTGTGGGTATGATAGGGACTTGTTTTGGACTGCCGCTTCGAAGGGCAGGGTCTGGTGCTGTCGATCGGCTGGAGGCGACAATTGCACGTTCGTCGGGAGCAGAGCTCTTAGCGATGGCAAGAGTTGGGAGTTTGGTGTCACGCTCAGGCTGGAGAGAAGGATCGAGCGAGAGTTCGGATGACGCTAGGGTGAATGTTGGGGCTATCGTTATGGCTGGGTCAATGGCTAAGGGTTGGAACTGCGTGTACGGATATGGTTAAGGCTGTGGTTCGAACGGAGGTTCGAGCTATGAGTTTTTGTGCGGGTTAGATGTCTGAATATGGCTCTGCCTATATTTATGCGTGCTGGGGCTTTTTCCGCAAAGTTACGTAGCCAACCGTGCTAATCGCAGGTGCAGGGTGGGGGGGAAGACAGCGAACAAAACACACACAGCAAGCCCTGTAATTATGGTTTAGATGTGGCTAGCGGGGGAGAGTTAGCCCTATGGGTGCGATTGGGGCTGCAGTTAAGGTGGAGGGGTCAGGTATGCGGGGTTGGCCTAGGGCTATGGTGAAGATTACAGCCATGGCTAGGAGTGAGGTCAGGTCTGTGGGTATGGCTATTGTTTGGTATGTCGGTATGGCTATTGCCAGATCTGTGGGTATTACTATTGGCAGGTCTGTGGGTATAGCTATTGCCAGGCTTGTGGGTATTGCTATTGTTAGGCTTGTGGGTATGACTATTGCCAGGTCTGTGAGTATGGCTATAACAAGGACTGTGGGTATGGCTATTGCCAGGTCTGTGGGTAAGGCTATTGCAGGTCTGTGGGTATGGCTATTGCCAGGTCTGTGGGTATGGCTATTGCCAGGTCTGTGGGTATGTCTATTGCCAGGTCTGTGGGTATGGCTATTGCCAGGCCTGTGGGTATGGCTATTGCCAGGCCTGTGGGTATGGCTATTGCCAGGCCGGTGGGTATGGCTATTGCCATGCCTGTGAGTATGGCTATTGCCAGGTCTGTGGGTATGGCTATGACAAGGCCTGTGGGTATGGCTATTGCCAGGCCTGTGGGTATGGCTATGACAAGGCCTGTGGGTATGGCTATTGCCAGGCCTGTGGGTATGGCTATGACAAGGCCTGTGGTTATGGCTATTGCCAGGCCTGTGGGTATGGCTATGACAAGGCCTGTGGGTATGGCTATTGCAGGTCTGTGGGTATGGCTATTGCCAGGTCTGTGGGTATGGCTATTGCCAGGCCTGTGGGTATGGATATGACAAGGCCTGTGGGTATGGCTATTGCCAGGCCTGTGGGTATGGCTATGACAAGGCCTGTGGGTATGGCTATTGCCAGGCCTGTGGGTATGGCTATGACAAGGCCTGTGGGTATGGCTATTGCAGGTCTGTGGGTATGGCTATTGCCAGGTCTGTGGGTATGGCTATTGCCAGGCCTGTGGGTATGGCTATGACAAGGCCTGTGGGTATGGCTATTGCCAGGTCTGTGGGTATGGCTATTGCCAGGTCTGTCGGTATGGCTATTGCCAGGCCTGTGGGTATGGCTATTGCCAGGTCTGTGGGTATGGCTATTGCCAGGTCTGTGGGTAAGGCTATTGCCAGGTCTGTGGGTTTAGCTATTGCCAGGCCTGTGGGTATGGCTATGACAAGGCCTGTGGGTATGGCTATTGCAGGTCTGTGGGTATGGCTATTGCCAGGTCTGTGGGTATGGCTATTGTTAGGCTTTGTGGGTATGGCTATTGCCAGGTCTATGGGTATGGCTATTGCCAGGCCTGTGGGTATGGCTATTGCCAGGTCTGTGGGTATGGCTATTGCCAGGTCTGTGGGTATGGCTATTGCCAGGTCTGTGGGTATGGCTATTGCCAGGTCTGTGGGTATGGCTATTGGCAGGTCTATGTGTATGGCTATGACAAGGCCTGTGGGTATGGCTATGACAAGGCCTGTGGGTATGGCTATTGCTAGGTCTGTGGGTATGGCTATTGCCAGGTCTGTGGGTATGGCTATTGCCAGGGCAGTGGGTATAGCTGGGGCTATGGGCCATGTAAGGGCTCTGCGAACTCGTGGCCCCACCTGTGCCTCCAGCCCCTGTTGTAACCCCGCCCGAGTTTGTCCTCTGCACTAATAATAATAATGATGAAGTAAGAGCGGTGATTTGCCGCTGCGTGATCTACACCGCTGGGCGCATCCTCTCTGGCCCCGGGGTTGCAGTGCGAGTTCGAATCGGTGCCCACGACGAAGACACTTGGGGGCCGTCCATAAATGACGTCACGCACCTGGGGGGGGTGGTTGAGAAATGTGACGTCACATCAAAATGCGCAACTTTAAATAAATATAGACAACACGTTCTACTTAATTAAATAGACTTTTTAATAAATGTTTTATGCTCCAACATCAGAGTGCAGCGCCCCATTAAATACGCACTACAGTGACAATAGTTTAAAGCTATTTGAAGGATGTTTTTTTATGGGGGGGGGGGCAGAGATTTGTGACGTCATATTTGAGGGGGGGTCTGACTTTTTGTGACGCCGTGTGACGAGAGGGGGGGGGGGTCAAAATCGTCCAAAGTCGCGTGACGTCATTTAAGTGGGTGTGTGTGTCGGTACGTGTCAGTGTTGTCTGGGGTGCATTAAGTGCCACCTGAGTTCGATTCCCGCTCACGGCCAACACCAGTGGCGATTATCTGAACCGGTCCTGGGCCTCCCGTAGATCGACTCAGCCCTCAAATTAGTACCTGGTGTGCGGTGTGTCAACATCGCGTCTGGGGGGGGAGGGGCAGGGTGGTTGAGGGCTGGCTCCCACATCACCCGGCCGATTTGACGGTGGCGCAGTGCGCCAACCACCGTGACATCACCGTGACATCACCGTGACACCAACGTGACATCACCGTGACACCACCATGACACCACCGTGACATCACCGTGACACCACCGTGACATCACCGTGACACCACCTTGACATCACCGTGACATCTCCGTGACATCACCACGACACCACCGTGACACCACCGTGACACCACCGTGACATCACCGTGACATCACTGTGACATCACCGTGACATCACCGTGACATCACCGTGACATCACCGTGACATCACCGCGACACCACCGTGACACCACCGTGACATCACCGTGACATCACCGTGACACCACCGTGACACCACTGTGACATCACCATGACACCACCGTGACACCACCGTGACACCACCGTGACATCACCGTGACACCACCGTGACACCACCGTGACACCACCGCGACATCACCGTGACATCACCGTGACATCACCGTGACACCACCGTGACACCACCACGACACCACCGTGACACCACCGTGACATCACCGTGACATCACCACGACACCACCGTGACATCACCGTGACATCACCGTGACACCACCGTGACACCACCGTGACATCACCGTGACACCACCGTGACATCACCGTGACACCACCGTGACATCACCGTGACACCACCGTGACATCACCGTAACACCACCGTGACACCACCGTGACATCACCGTGACACCACTGTGACATCACCGTGACATCACCACGACACCATCGTGACACCACCGTGACATCACCGTGACACCACCGTGACACCACCGTGACACCACTGTGACATCACCGTGACATCACCACGACACCACCGTGACACCACCGTGACATCACCGTGACACCACCGTGACACCACCGTGACATCACCGTGACATCACCGTGACATCACCGTGAAATCACCACGACACCACCGTGACACCACCGTGACACCACCGTGACACCACTGTGACATCACCGTGACATCACCGTGACACCACCGTGACATCACCGTGACATCACCGTGACACCACTGTGACATCACCGTGACACCACCGGACTTGTGTAAAGAGATGCGGTGGCCATTCTGTCATGATTCGAGCGAAAGCTCCAGGAACACACCACTCTGGAATGTTACGTAATTGAATTTGTGCGTCTGCGAAAACAGCTACTCGAGTAGTTTATTCTAAGTGTTTAAAAATAAAACACAAAAACAAGTGTAACATCAACTCCGGGGATGATGGTGCCAACAGTGGCGAGGCAAGCGACTTCGAATCAAAACTCCCGGCGCGGCAAAGTTGAAACATTGGGAGGTTGGGGGTTAGCAGTAGCAGGGGTTAGCAGTAGCAGGGGTTAGCAGTAACAGGGGTTAGCTGTAGCAGGGGTTAGTAGTAGCAGGGGTTAGCAGTAGCAGGGGTTAGCAGTAACAGGGGTTAGCTGCAGCAGGGGTTAGCAGTAGCAGGGGTTTGCAGTAACAGGGGTTAGCTGTAACAGGGGTTAGCAGTAGCAGGGGTTAGCTGTAGCAAGGGTTAGCTGTAGCAGGGGTTAGCAGTAGCAGGGGTTAGCAGTAACAGGGGTTAGCTGTAAGAGGGGTTAGCAGTAGCAGGGGTTAGCAGTAACAGGGGTTAGCTGTAACAGGGGTTAGCAGTAGCAGGGGTTAGCAGTAGCAGGGGTTAGCAGTAGTAGGGGTTAGCAGTAACAGGGGTTAGCTGTAACAGGGGTTAGCTGTAAGAGGGGTTAGCAGTAGCAGGGGTTAGCAGTAACAGGGGTTAGCTGTAACAGGGGTTAGCAGTAGCAGGGGTTAGCAGTAGCAGGGGTTAGCAGTAGTAGGGGTTAGCAGTAACAGGGGTTAGCAGTAGCAGGGGTTAGCTGTAGCAGGGGTTAGCTGTAGCAGGGGTTAGCAGTAACAGGGGTTAGCAGTAGCAGGGGTTAGCTGTAGCAGGGGTTAGCTGTAGCAGGGGTTAGCAGTAACAGGGGTTAGCTGTAACAGGGGTTAGCAGTAGCAGGGGTTAGCTGTAGCAGGGGTTAGCAGTAACAGGAGTTAGCAGTAACAGGGGTTAGCTGTAGCAGGGGTTAGCTGTAGCAGGAGTTAGCAGTAACAGGGGTTAGCTGTAGCAGGGGTTAGCAGTAACAGGGGTTAGCTGTCGTAGTGGTTAGCAGTAACAGGGGTTAGCTGTAGCAGCGGTTAGCAGTAGCAGGGGTTAGCTGTAAAGGGAGTCAAAACTAGCAGGGGTTAGCAGCAGCAGGCAGTTAGCAGTAGCAGCAGCAGGGGTTAGCAGAAGCAGATGTCTAGGAGATGTTAACTACCTCGCCTGGTATACAGGGGGTCGTGGGTTCGATCCTGACCCTAACACCCACGGTGGCTAGGATATGTTAACGACCTCGCCTGGTATACAGGGGATCGTGGGTTCGATCCAGACCCTGACGCCACGGTGGCTAGGAGATGTTAACGACCTTGCCTTGTATACAGGAGGTCGTGGGTTCGACCCCGATCTTCACGCCTGCTGCTGCTGTATATTTGGAGTTCTCCCGGTGGTCGCGTGGATGTTTCTCTTCGTAGCCTCCGGCTTTTCCCTCCACATTTAGAATCAACATCACGCGTTTATCGTATTTGGCCACTGTTCTACATTTTCACGCGGTGGTGATGATGACAAGCCACTTCCTTTAGCTATCAATTGTGGCCAGGTGGCTTCTGAAAAAGAGCTAGACAGCTCAGTGGGGCCTTACCTGGTAACATTCAACTCGTTAATAGGGTTCGTCAAACGAGGAATGCCTGTGTGTTTGTGCCAAATCGGGAAGAAAAATGACCGATTTAGAGAGTCTTTCCACCCCCCCACTCCCCCCCCCCTTATCGCCTTTACGTTTCAACCGATTGTGTACATCTTGACACTCCCCGTATTTAGATGGCAACCTCACAATGCGAGGCCCGGTGAGCTCTGTAGCTTACTCAGCTCACGGCTAAATCCGGTGACGATGTTCACGAGGAGGATGATGATGATGATGCTGTGAGACTTACAGGTTGAACAACTCATTTCTGTCGAACTGTATTCGTGGTTCTTTCGGTAAAGTCATGCAGATACCTTTTTTAAAAAATAATAATTATTTATTATTAATAATTCTTGATTTATTTTGACTTGTAAAAATGTTCTTTTATTTTCTATCTACGTGACTTCACCGAAAGAACCAAGAATATGAATTCCTGCAGTCACGAAAGTTTTAAGTTCTCTAGAACTGCTGTTTGTGTTGTTTTGGTGAGTTGCCTGTCCCCCACCCACGCCTCGCCTCCGATTGTCCACGTGACGGTGCGAGAGAAGTTCTACAAAGACACTTGCTGAGAGCGATGCTCATGGCGGTGACGACGACTACGATGATGATGATGGGGATGATGTTGAGGATGTTTAAGGATGCTGGAAGCGATTATTTTTTGTTGTTGTTTCAGACTGTCTTGGCAAAACTTGTTGGTAAATGTGGGTCCGGCAGCAAAGGGGGAGAGGGTGTCTCTGCGACATTTATTTTTGGTCAACCACACCCCGATGTAGATATAGGCCTGCTGCTTGCACACTCATTTTACTCAAGGAAAACGTGAGCGTGCGTGAGTGTGCTGTGTGCGACAGTGTCTGTGTGAGTGTGTGTCTGTGTGTGTGTGTGTGACAGTGTCTGTGTGTCTCTGTGTGTGTGTGACAGTGTCTGTGTGAGTGTCTGTGTGTGTGACAGTGTCTGGGTGAGTGTCTGTGTGTCTCTGTGTGTGTGACAGTGTCTGTGTGAGTGTCTGTGTGTGTGTGACAGTGTCTGTGTGAGTGTCTGTGTGTCTCTGTGTGTGTGTGACAGTGTCTGTGTGAGTGTCTGTGTGTGTGACAGTGTCTGTGTAAGTGTCTGTGTGTCTCTGTGTGTGTGACAGTGTCTGTGTGAGTGTCTGTGTGTGACAGTGTCTGTGTGAGTGTCTGTGTGTGACAATGTCTATGTGAGTGTCTGTGTGAGTGTCTGTGTGTGACAGTGTCTGTGTGAGTGTCTGTGTGTGTGCGACAGTTTCTGTGTGTCTCTGTGTGTGTGTGACAGTGTCTGTGTGTCTCTGTGTGTGTGTGACAGTGTCTGTGTGTCTCTGTGTGTGTGTGACAGTGTCTGTGTGAGTGTCTGTGTGTGTGTGACAGTGTCTGTGTGAGTGTCTGTGTGAGAGTGACTGTGGGTGAGTGTTTGGGGAGCGGTAGTGTAGCGGTTAGCGCTATGCTGCGCTACGAACCTGGCGTCCCGAGTTCGATTCCCGCTCACGGCCAACACCAGTGACGATTATCTGGACCGGTCCTCCCCTAGGTCGACTCAGCCTCAAATGAGTACCTGGTGCGGTGCGTAAAAATATCGCCTTAAGGGAGACAAAGGCGGCCGGGCGTGGTGCTGGCCACCCACCCCCTCGTGTGCTGTGCCGGCCTTCATAGGTGCTCGCTGTTAAGGCTACACAGGGGTTCTTTGTGTGTGTTTCTGGGTCAGTGAGTGAGTGAGTCTGTGTGTGTGTTTCTGGGTGTGTGTGTGTGTGTTTCTGCGTGTGTGTGTGTTTCTGGGTGAGTGTATGTGTGTGTGTTTCTGGGTGAGTGAGTGTGTGTGTGTTTCTGGGTGAGTGTGTGTTTCTGGGTGAGTGTATGTGTGTGTGTTTCTGGGTGAGTGTGTGTGTTTCTGGGTGAGTGTATGTGTTTGTGTTTCTGGGTGAGTGTGTGTGTTTCTGGGTGAGTGAGTGAGTGTGTGTTTCTAGGTGAGTATGTGTCTATGTGTATGTATGTGTGCGTGTGTTTCTGGGTGTGTGTGTGTGTTATGCATGTGTGTTTTTGGGTGTGTGTGTGTGTTTGTGGGTGAGTTTATATGTGTGTGTTTCTGGGAGAGTGTGTGTGTGTGTTTCTTGGTGAGTGAGTGTGTATGTGTTTCTGGGTGAGTGTGTGTGTTTCTGGGTGAGTGTATGTGTGTGTGTGTTTCTGGGTGAGTGAGTGTGTGTGTTTCTGGGTGAGTGTATGTGTGTGTGTGTTTCTGGGTGAGTGTATGTGTGTGTGTGTTTCTGGGTGAGTGTATGTGTGTGTGGGTTTCTGGGTGAGTGTATGTGTGTGTGTTTCTGGGTGAGTGTGTGTGTGTTTTTGGGTGAGTGAGTGTGTGCGTGTTTCTGGGTGAGTGTGTGTGTGTGAATCTGGGTGAGTGAGCGGGTGTGTGTGTGTTTCTGGGTGAGTGAGTGTTTGTGTTTCTGGGTGAATGTATGTGTGTGTGTGTTTCTGGGTTTGTGTGTGTTTTTCTGTGTTTGTGTGTGTGTTTCTGGGTGAGTGAGTGTGTGTGCGTTTCTGTGTGAGTGTATGTGTGTGTGTTTCTGGGTGTGTGTATGTGTGTTTCTGAGTGAGTGAGTGTGTGTTTCTGGGTGAGTGAGTGTGTGTGCGTTTCTGTGTGAGTGTATGTGTGTGTGTTTCTGGGTGTGTGTATGTGTGTTTCTGAGTGAGTGAGTGTGTGTTTCTGGGTGAGTGAGTGTGTGTGCGTTTCTGTGTGAGTGTATGTGTGTGTGTTTCTGGGTGTGTGTATGTGTGTTTCTGGGTGAGTGTGCGTGTGTGTCTGGGTGAGTGTGTGTGTGTGTTTCTGGGTGAGTGAGTGTGTGTATGTGTTTCTGGGTGAGTGTGTGTGTGTGTTTCTGGTGAGTGTGTGTGTTTCTGGGTGAGTGAGTGTCTGTGTTTCTGGGTGAGTGAGTGTGTGTGTGTTTCTGGGTGAGTGTGTGTGTGAGTTAGTGTTTCTGGGTGAGTGTGTGTGTGTGTGAGTTAGTGTTTCTGGGTGAGTGTGTGTGTGTGTGACTTAGTGTTTCTAGGTGAGTGAGTGTGTGTGGGTCAGTGTGAGTGTGTGTGGGTGAGTGTGTGTGTGGTACAGATATAATGGGAGGCTGATCGATGCCCGGGTGCGGTCAAGGGATGGCTCCCTATTGCTCAACCACATTATGTATGCCGATGATTTGGTAATAGCTGCTCATTCAGAGGAGGAGTTGGAGACGCTGCTGCTGAGACTGGAGCGTGCCACTAAGAGATGGGGCCTTACCATCAGCCCCACCAAAACTAAGCACCTGCTTGGGTATTTTGTACCATCGGACACTCCACCCCCACAACTCCCAATCGGTGATGGGGCAGTTGGGAAGAGAGTGGAGAGTTTCCCATACCTGGGCAGTGTGCTTATGACCGGCTCCAGTTTAACAGCAGAGGTCTCACTCCGAATCAGTCGAGCGGCAATATATTTTCATCGGTTGCGTAACGCTGTGTGGAAGCTACCTGGTCTGTCGCTCCGCACTAAGCTTCAGGTCTTCTCAGCCGCGGTCATTCCCTCCCTTCTCTACACTTGCGAAACGTGGACCCCCTTAATGGAACATCTTCGCCGGTTAAAAACATTTAGGCTAGCCTGCCTACGATCCATCCTGGGTTTAACCAGGCTGGATTGTGTGAGGAGCTCACAAATCCTTGAAAGATCTGGGCACGGTCCCATCGGTGCGCTCCTCCGGCAGGCTAGGCTGCGTTGGCTGGGTCATGTAGCCCGCATGCCCAGCCACCGCATGCCGAAACAGCTTTTGTTCGGCCGAATCGAGGGAGCTAAACGGGCGCGGCACGGGCTAGAGAAGAGATGGAGTGATGTGGTACAGGAGGACGTGGAGGTGAGTGGACTTGCCGATGACTGGTACCAGCGGTGTCAAGATCGGCCTCTGTGGAGGAGGCTCGTGAAGGACGCTACTGGGCAGTTGGAGGCAGTCGCCCTCCAACAACAACGGAGGGCGGAGGAGCGACGCTCACAACAACGAGCGGAGCGCCGGGTGGCTAAAGCACAGCAGGTTGGCACAGTAGGGGGCACAGGTGGTGCATCAGCCAGTCATCTCAGTCAGTCGACCCGTGGCACCTGGGTCTGCCCCGTGACCTCCTTCCAGCGGGCGTTCGACACTTCACGTGGCCTCAAGGTGCACATGGCCTGGCACAAGCGTCGTGGTGACGTCACCGCCACTTAGTGGCCAATGGCGGTTGTTGTGTTTCTGCTCGTGCGAACGTGAGTGAGTGAGCGTGTGTGAGTGTATCTGGGCGAGTGAGTGTGTCTGAGTGACTGTATATATTTGGAGCAGTGTGCGCTAGAATCCCAGCAACCTGGGTTTGATTCCCTGCCCTGGTTAACAGTTCGCCCATGCGATCTCTACTTACCCAGGATATCCCTTAGGTCAACACGGCCATAAATGAATACTTGTTAACAAGGCCGTAGCCATGAAGCCAACATTGGGGGGGACCAAATCTTCCAGGGGGTCTGGGGGTCCCCCCCCCCCAGAAAAAATTCAAAATTTGAAAACGAATTTCCTGCCATTTCCTGCATAAAATATTAAAAAATTCACTAACACATAGGATGAACTTTTGATTTATGTTTTACAATAATGTCTAATAGTGTATTGTATCACATTGTTTTACCTTTTCTTGTTTCATTGTATGTAATGGCAGAGATTAGGGATTTATAAAGTACAACCATAACCACAATCATCTAAACAGAAATCTATTTTATAGCAACATATTGGGGGGGGGGGGACATTTTGAGCATATTCGAATATTGGGAGGGGCATGTCCCCCCCCCCCCAATATATATTATAATAATTACGGCCTTCATAATAAAGGTTTTTGGAAAGATCGCGTTATTTATAAATGTGTCGTAACCCTCCACCACCCGACACGGCCAATCAGCAAAAAAAGTGTCACGTTGACAAAAGACAAATCATTCACTACTTTAGCCCACCGGTGTGTTGAAGAGTGAATCCACAACATTTACAGTTTGCTTGTTCACGTGTGTAAGCGTCAGCGGTGGGAAGATTCCATTGGCTTGGCATGTTGCCGACTGAACCGCTCCGTCGTGCCTTAATAGGTGCTCGCTAACAGCAGTTACCCCCAATAGCCAGGGTCGATCCACTGCTGGATAGCTAACGACCTCGCCTGGTATACAGGAGGTCGTGAGTTTGATCCCGACCCTGACGCCTGCCTGCTGTATATTTGGAGTTCGAGGTGTCCCTCTAATCATCATCACGGTGACGAGGAGATGTTAACGACCTCGCCTGGTGTACAGGTGGCGTGGATTCCATCCCGACCCTGACGCATGCCGCTGCATATTTGGAGTGTAAAGTGTCTCTCTCTCTCTCTCCGCCCGTGGTCGCGTGGATTTTTTTCTCCGGATAGCCTCCGATTTTTCCCCCTCCCCATTTAGAATCAACGTCACACGTTCAGAGCGATTGTCCCGCTGCTGTAAATTCCCACGAGGGTGATGATGACAATAAGCCACCACTTCATTGAGCTATCGCTAGTGATGGCCAGGGTTTATTCTGAAAAGGAACGATTGCACGGTTGCCCAAGTGGGCCTCAAGCTCGTAAAATAAAACAAATGAAAAGAGTTCAGTTGAGCTCGCGAGGGAAGCGACGTCATGGACCCACGTGGCGTCACCCTGCCGAATTTGGCGACAACAATGTAACGCCTCCGAAATCACTCAATGAGGTTATCGCACAGCAGCAGCAATCACCCCCCCCCCCTCGTGCCCCCTAACCACTACTGATGGAAACGGGACAGGACTCTCGCGAAATGAAGTCACGAGACTAGGCGAGGCTTTTACCCGTTCGTGGTAATAATGACGGCTACTGTTTAACACGTAGCGTTGCTTTCGCGACCACTGTTATCCGTATTAGTGGGTGGTTTTTTTTCGTGGATTGATCGCGTAAATATATAAATGTCGTGTCGTTAAAGCGGCCACCACCCGACACAAACCTTAATTAGTAGTAAGGGTTGTCACGTAAACAAAACGTGGCCAATGCGTCACTAGCACAGCACTAGTGTGTACTGTAATAGTGTAGTGTATAGTGTAGTATATAGTAGTGTAGTGTATAGTGTAGTGTATAGTGTAGTATATAGTGTAGTGTATAGTGTAGTGTATAGTGTAGTGTATAGTGTAGTATATAGTGTAGTGTATAGTGTAGTGTATAGTGTAGTATATAGTGTAGTATATAGTGTAGTGTATAGTGTAGTATATAGTGTAGTGTATAGTGTAGTATATAGTGTAGTGTATAGTGTAGTGTATAGTGTAGTATATAGTGTAGTATATAGTGTAGTGTATAGTGTAGTATATAGTGTAGTGTATAGTGTAGTATATAGTGTAGTGTATAGTGTAGTACATAGTGTAGTGTATAGTGTAGTATATAGTGTAGTGTATAGTGTAGTATATATTGTAGTATATAGTGTAGTATATAGTGTAGTGTATAGTGTAGTGTATAGTGTAGTGTATTGTATAGTATATAGTGTAGTGTATAGTGTAGTATATAGTGTAGTGTATAGTGTAGTACATAGTGTAGTGTATAGTGTAGTGTATAGTGCAGTATATAGTGTAGTGTATAATGTACTAGTACAGCACACCGGTGTGTTGGAGAGCAACTCCACAACATTTACAATCTCCAACCCACCGGTGTTTGCTGTGCTAGTGACGAATTGGCCACGTTCTGTTTACGTGACAACCCTTACAATTTGGCTGTGTCGGGTGGTGGCGGGTTTTAACGACACAACATTTATATCATTTATATATTTACGCGATCCAACACCACCTCCCCCCTCTCCCCTGCCATATGGACGACTGGCACTGACAACTAAATCCCCCGTTGCCTACAACCTCGTGACTCGCGCGGAGCCGCTCCCACGCGTCGCTTCGCAGGGCCCCCACGCCGAGAATTTCACGTGTCTGCCGATTTCCCCGGGACCACCGGCGGAGGCTCAGGGGGCCGGCACAGATTTCGGGATGTCTCGCGTGGGAGGTTGCGGAGGGTTTGATGGTGGTGGTGGGGGGGGGAAGGCCGTGCCGCTGATTAATAACCCACAGCTGAAACGCCGCGCCGCACCGCACCGACAGATCACTCGGCCCCTCTGTGTATTACACGCGGTCTTTTGGCACCACCACCCCCCCCCCCACACACACACACACACGGCCGCACCCCTCCCCCCCGCACCTCGCCCCCCCCACCTCACCCCCCCACCTCGCCCCCCCCTCCACCTCGAACCCCTACCCCACCCATCCATCAAAATCTGCGACTCCCTTTTTTGCTGAGAGATTTCGGATCGGTTTGCGCCCTCGACTGTTTTTATGATTCATCATCGCGTAGGGGAATCGCAAACTTACGGACGTACGAACTTACGGACGCGCGAACTTACAGACGCACGAACTTACAGACACGCGAACTTACGGACTCACGTACTGACGGACGAACGAACTTACGGACGAACGAACTTGCGGATGCGCGAACTTACGGACGCGCGAACTTACGGACGGACGAACTTATGGACGCGCGAACTTACGGACGGACGAACTTACGGACGGACGAACTTATGGACGAACGAACTTACGGACGCGCGAACTTACGGACGAACGAACTTACGGACGGACGAACTTACGGATGCACGAATTTACGGACGCGGGAACTTACGGACTCACATACTGACGGACGCACGAACTTACGGACGGACGAACTTACGGACGTACGAACTTACGGACGCGGGAACTTACGGACGCACGAACTTACGGACGCGCGAACTTACGGACTCACGTACTGACGGACGCACGAACTTACGGACTCACGTACTGACGGACGCACGATCTTACAGATGCGCGAACTTACAGACGAACGAATTTACGGACGAACCTACGGACAAACGAACTTACGGACGGACGAACTTACGGACAAACGAACTTACGGACGGACGAACTTACGGACGCGCGTGCTTATGTCACAGCTTACATGAAATATTTGTATATACAATTGTGTTAAGATGTTAAACACCAAACGTAAACCTTTTGCATGAAATCATGTCCTGCATTAACCACACACGCTACTTACAGTGAACATGCAAACAAAAATCACGCTCTGGTAGTGTATGACGATGCATTGTCTTTGAAACTGATTGGTCCACACCAGAGACAACTTTCTTTCGAGCCTCTTCTCAACCAGTGCTAGACCAGAGGACAACGCCAAAAGGCGAACGGCGCAAAGACAATGCCACTATCAGGAACATTGAGAGCTCGGGTTGAGCAGCTCCATCATGGGACCTCCCTTGCCAGCATCAGAAATGTAAGAAGAGGTATTCGTGCCCTCTCCGGCAATAAAACAGCCGGTGAGTGTCAAGATGTCGAAACGCCAAAAGGGGAAACATTTCGCAAGGAATCATGCGCTGCGTTGACCACGCACGGTGCTTGCGGTGAGCATGCAAACTGGCTGGGGAGGTTCCGTGATGAGTGTCCGCTGCTGGGATTTCTTTGACCGTACTTCGCCACGCTGGTCGCCGCTGATCCGCCGCTGGTCGCTCAAGGCGAGACCCCGGGGGCCGATTGCGGATTTTGCCGCCGCTGTTGGCCGCCGCCGGCAAATCGAACGTGGGTGGCCGCGCCCCTAGAGCAGCGCGCTGACCGCGGCGCCACCGCTCCACCCCAAACCCCTGGAGGCCTGCGTCACGTTACCCATTTACGGGACGGTCTGGCTGAGTTTGCGTGCAAGGGGGGCTGCTAAGTGCGGCGGCGAGGGGCAATGCAAGCCTCTGTCTAACATCCCGACCACCTGCCCCGTTCATGAAAAGTGCCTTGATTTGGTCCGTGTACCAACAACCGACGCCTCGTGTAGCCTCGTGTGACCTCGTGTGACCTCGTGTAGCTTCGTGTGACCTTTTGTAGCCTCGTGTAGACTCATGTAGCCTCGTGTAGCCTCGTGTGACCTTGCATAGCCTCGTGTGACCTTTTGCAGTCACGTGTTACCTCGTGTAGCCTCGTGTCACCTCGTGTCGCCTCGTGTCACCTTGCATAGCCTTGTGTGACCTTGCGTAGTAGCCTCGTGTGACCTTGCATAGTAGCATCGTGTGACCTTGCGTAGTAGCCTCGTGTGACCTTGCGTTGTAGCCTCGTGTGACCTTGCGTAGTAGCCTCGTGTGACCTTGCGTAGTAGCCTCGTGTGACCTTGCGTAATAGCCTCGTGTGACCTTGCATAGCAGCCTCGTGTGACATTGCATACTAGCCTCGGGTGACCTTGCATAGTAGCATCGTGTGACCTTGTTGTAGTAGCCTCGTGTGACCTTGCATAGCCTCGTGTGGCCTTGCATAGTAGCATCGTGTGACCTTGCTGTAGTAGCCTCGTGTGACCTTGCGTTGTAGCCTCGTGTGGCCTTGTGCAGCCTCGTGCAGGTATTAGAACGCTGGCTACGGTGGGCAACCTGTGCAGGGGCGTGAGGCGGGGGGGGGGTTGGTGACCTGGTAGGGGCACGGCCCCTGTGCGAGCGTCTTCTCGTCCCACCGCTGTCGCTCAACACTCGGGGCAGAGGGATGCTAGTGGTAGTGGCGGCGCAGTTCGAATCCCGTTCACGGCTAACGTCAGCGGCGAACCCGCGTTACCCTCCACCAAAGCCGGCATTTACCAGCGTGGTGAAGTATGGTCAAACCTCCCCCCCACCCCCTCCCCCGCCCTCAATGAGCAACACTGCGTAGGGTGGAGAGGTCCTTCTTCCAGCAGTGGATTCATATAGGGCTGAACAATATTTCCCTGTCATTCATATATCGTAAACGGCTTATTGTGCGCACGAAGTCATGGACGCGAGCCACAGTGGCGTGGCTGTGGCCGTAGCCACCCACGGCTACGGCCCGCCACAGTGAACCCACAGAGAGACACGGAGAGAATGCAGAGAGCCGCGTGGAGATACATTGAGGACAAGGCAACAACGGGGCGATTGTGGTCGGGCAACCCCCGGTTACGGACCGCCACAGTGAACCCACTGTGGTAGTCTGGGCTCCTTCACCGCAGGAGGAGGACCAGCGGCCACCACCCGAACTCTCTCTCTGCCTGCTGAAGCTCTCTCGTCGTGGCCAATAGCAGCAGCAGTGGCAGCAGTAGCAGGATCTACAACATTGGGGCACGTTCCCAAAATGGGGCACATTGCCAATTGGGACACATTCCCGATTGATCTCCACTGCCCCCCCCCCCTCTCCCCCCCCCCCAACCCTGAGACTTTCCCCTGTTGAACAGAGGAATGACATCTGAAAGTTAAAGACGCGGGGCACAGCGGTGCGACTGTGGCCATGCAAACCACAGCTACGGACCGCACGGTGAGCCCACTGTGGGTAGTCTGGACCCCGTCATCGGTAAAGGAGGACGACCAGCGAACACGACACGAACTCTCTCTGCTGAAGTCCTCTCTGGTCGTGGCCAGGAGCAGGAGCAGCAGCAGCAGCAGTAGCCGGACTTCCACATTGGGCATAGAGCTCCTGCACGCATTGCTGCCCTGTCGAGGAAGAATATTCGAGGATAACCGCAGTGAAGTCGATGGGGCAGGTGGCGTGCGCGGCGGGGTAAAGTGTGGGTGTGCGCCCCGCCCCCTTGCAGTGTGGAGGAGTAGGCCAAGTCTTGCCCGAGAGTGTGCCCTAGCTGGAGGGCCCTTTGGCCAGCAGTGGCGTGCGCTAGCCGGCAATGTCAGGGCCGTAAAAAAAAAAAAACACGAGAGAAAAAAAAATAAGAGAGATAAATCATTATAAATTCACCAAAAAAAAAAAATAGCGTCACCGTGACTTTCCCAGGAATGGCCGCGTTGGACCGGAGACTCCTCCGGGAGGGACCAACGTAGAGATGTTTGGCCGCTTCCCCCGAAGCGGTGTTTATTCTGGGAGGAAACTGGAGCACTCCAACCACCACCCCCCCCATAAAATCCCACGCCCGAGCCACAAGGCTGAAAGGCAAGCGAGTTGCTTTTAAGGAGATAACGCTGGCGGCGGTGGCGGCCGCTTGAACTCACCGCTGCTGTGACTACCCACGGCACCGGCGGCGCTGGGGACGGGACGCGAAGATGAATCTGACGGCCAGGGCTTGGCATGGTTTGCCACACGGTGGCTCGGATATGTCAACTACCTCGCCTGGTATACCGGAGGTCGTGGGTTCCATCCCGACCCTAACGCCACGGTGGCTAGAAGATGTCAACTACCTCGCCTGGTATACAGGAGGTCGTGGGTTCCATCCCAACCCTAACGCCACGCTGGCTAGGAGATGTCAACTACCTTGCCTGGTATACAGGAGGTCGTGGGTTCCATCCTGACCCTAATGCCACGGTGGCTAGGAAATGTCAACTACCTCGCCTGGTATGCAGGAGGTCGTGGGTTTCATCCCGACCCTTACGCCACGGTGGCTAGGAGATGTCAACTACCTCGCCTGGTATACAGGAGGTCGTTGGTTCCATCCCGACCCTGACGCCACGCTGGCTAGGAGATGTCAACTACCTCGCCAGGTATACAGGAGGTCGTGGGTTCCACCCTCACCCTAACATCACGGTGGCTAGAAGATGTCAATCACCTCGCCTGGTATGCAGGAGGTCGTGGGTTCCATCCCGACCCTAACGCCACGCTGGCTAGGAGATGTCAACTACCTCGCATGGTATGTAGGAGGTCGTGGGTTCCATCCTGACCCTAATGCCACAGTGGCTAGGAGATGTCAACTACCTCGCCTGGTATGCAGGAGGTCGTGGGTTTCATCCCGACCCTTACGCCACGGTGGCTACGAGATGTTAACTACCTCGCCTGGTATGCAGGAGGTCGTGGGTTTCATCCCGACCCGAACGCCACGGTGGCTAGGAGATGTCAACTACCTCGCCTGGTATACAGGAGGTCGTTGGTTCCATCCCGACCCTGACGCCACGCTGGCTAGGAGATGTCAATTACCTCGCATGGTATGTAGGAGGTCGTGGGTTCCATCCTGACCCTAATGCCACAGTGGCTAGGAGATGTCAACTACCTCGCCTGGTATACAGGAGGTCGTGGGTTCCACCCTGACCCTAACATCACGGTGGCTAAAAGATGTCAATCACCTCGCATGGTATGCAGGAGGTCGTGGGTTTCATCCCGACCCTTATGCCACGGTGGCTAGGAGATGTCAACTACCTCGCCTGGTATACAGGAGGTCGTGGGTTCCATCCCGACCCGAACGCCACGGTGGCTAGGAGATGTTAACTACCTCGCCTGGTATACAGGAGGTCGTGGGTTCCATCCTGACCCTAACGCCACGGTGGCTTGGAGATGTCAATTACCTCGCCGGTATGCAGGAGGTCGTGGGTTCCATCCCGACCCTGACGACGCCAACGTTTTAGGGTCTGCGTGTGGGTGGGCAGGTGAGTGTGTGTGTCTAGGGGTGTGTGTGTGTAGGGGTGTGTGTGTGTAGGGGTGTGTGTCGGTGTGTGTGTAGGGGTGTGTGTCGGTGGGTGTGTGTGTCTGGGGGTGTGTGTGTGTGTCTAGGGGTGTGTGTGTGTCGATGTGTGTCTAGGGGTGTGTGTGTGTGTCGGGGTGTGTGTCGGTGTGTGTGTTTCTAGGGGTGTGTGTGTGTGTCTAGGGGTGTGTGTGTGTGTCTAGGGGTGTGTCGGTGTGTGTCGGTGTGTGTCTAGGGGTGTGTGTGTGTTGGTGTGTGTCTAGGGGTGTGTGTGTGTAGGGGTGTGTGTGTGTAGGGGTGTGTGTCGGTGTGTGTCTAGGGGTGTGTGTCGGTGTGTGTCTAAGGGTGTGTGTGTGTGTCTAAGGGTGTGTGTGTGTCGGTGTGTGTGTGTCGGTGTGTGTCTAGGGGTGTGTGTGTCGGTGTGTGTGTGTGTGTCTAGGGGTGTGTGTCGGGGTGTCGGATCGGTGTGTGTGTGGGTGGGGGGTTGTTTTAAAGTTCACGGCACTGTTTTTTTTTAAGGGGGTGGGGGGGGTGGGTTGGGGGTAGGGAGCGCGTTCCGACTCGGCGTCGTGCCGCCACCGACGCGTTGCCGAGATTCTTCGAGACAATTGAATCAGCGGAGTGGGGTGGGAGGGGGGGAAATCGATAATCGCGTTCCTAGAAACCGCGCGACGACCACGCGAAGGCCTCGCTGCTCCGCGCGCCCCGCGCAATGCCACCCGCGATCCTTCACCACCTCGGAGTTCGTTGTTGGCCAGGTGCGAGGGGAAGGGGGAAGCCCCCACCCCCTCCACTCCCCCCCCACTCCGAGCCCCCCCGTCCTTGCCGAGTGGAATCCCGAGGGGGTTCCACTCGCTCTCGATGCCGCTCGAAGGACGCTGCGGTTTTGTGTCCCCGTCTCCGGATGGCGGTGCCTGACGTCGTGGCCCGGCTTCTGAGAGGCGACAATGTGAAGCTGTCAATAATGAAAATGCAAAATTAAAATGTTGTTGCATTACTTTTTGTCCGCTTATATATCGATAAATAACAACAGATTAATAGCGATAGACAAATACCGTGTATCTCTAGCCGGGTTCTTACTTACGGTGAGTTGATGGTCTCAGACTGGTGATTAGTAGCTCCCATAGAGACCCATAGACTCATTCAGAGAACCATAGACTCCAATAGAGACCCATAGATTCACATCGAGACTCATAGACTCACACAAGCTCATAGACTCACATAGAGACTTTTAGACTCGCTTAGAGTCCCATACACTCACATAGAGACCCATAGACTTACATAGAGACCCATAGACTCATTCAGAGAACCATAGACTCCAATAGAGACCTATAGATTCACATAGAGACTCATAGACTCACACAAGCTCATAGACTCACATAGAGACTTTTAGAAACGCTTAGAGTCCCATAGACCCACGTAGAGACCCATAGACTTACATAGAGCCCCATAGACTCATTCAGAGAACCATAGACTCCAATAGAGACCCATAGATTCACATCGAGACTCATAGACTCACACAAGCTCATAGACTCACATAGAGACTTTTAGAAAGGCTTGGAGTCCCATAGACCCACGTAGATACCCATAGACTTACATAGAGCCCCATAGACTCATTACAGAGAACCATAGACTCCAATAGAGACCCATAGATTCACATCGAGGCACATAGACTCACACAAGCTCATAGACTCACATAGAGACTTTTAGACTCGCTTAGAGTCCCATACACTCACATAGAGACCCATAGACTTACATAGAGACCCATAGACTCGTTCAGAGAACCATAGACTCCAATAGAGACCCATAGATTCACATCTAGACTCATAGACTCAAACAGGCTCATAGACTCACATAGAGACTTTTAGACTCGCTTAGAGTCCCATACACTCACATAGAGACCCATAGACTTACATAGAGACCCAGAGACTCGTCCAGATAACCATAGACTCCAATAGAGACCCATAGATTCACATGGCGACTCATAGACTCACAGAGGCTCATAGACTCACATAGAGACTTATAGACTCGCTTAGAGTCTCATAGACTCACGTAGAGACCCATAGACTTACACAGAGACCCATAGATTGACACATAGAACCATAGACTCACAGACATACCAATGCACTCACATAGAGACCCATCGACTCACAGAGAGGACCCACACACTCACATTTAGACTCATAGATTTACATCGAGACCCATAGACTCATAGATTAATATAGACTCATGGACTAATTTAGACTCACATAGACTCACATAGAGACCCTTTGATTCACATAATGACCCATTGACTCACATAGAGACCCATAGACCCACGTAGAGACACTTAGACTCACATAGAGACCCATTGACTCACATAGCGACTCATAGACTCACATAGAGACCGATAGATTCACATAGACCCATAGAATCACATAACGACCCATTGACTCACATAGAAACCCATTGACTCACATAGAGCCCCACTGACTCCTAAAGAGACTCATGAGCTCACGCAGAGGACCCAATTTTTTTTTTTACAAACTTAAACGCGATGCCCCTTGCTTGCTCGGGACTCTGGGGCGTGAAACGTGACCCCGCCCCGTGACCCCCACCACCAAACACCACCCCCACCCCATGACCCCCACCACCACCACCACCCATGCCCCACCCATGCGCCGGGCCAATCAGCTGATGTATTTATGGGGACGCAGCCTAATTCAGGCCGGGGGTTAAACGCGGAGTGATTGAGCGATGGGCTACGAGGCCGGGGGGCGGGGCGGGGGGGGTTCCGTGGGCGGGGCCCCCTCGTGCTCTGGATTCGCCGTCCAAGAGGCCACGGAGTGGCTCCACCCCCGCCCCTCCATCTCCTCCACCCCCTACACCCCCTCCACCCCTCCACCCCCAAGACCCCGATATCTTCCACAACCCCCTCCACTCCCTCCCCTCTACCCCCTCACCCCCTCCCCCACTCCACCTCCTCCCCTCCACGCTCTCACCCCCCACCCCCTCCATCCCTCCCCTCCACCCCCCTCCACCCTCTCGACTCAGCCTCAAATGACTCTATGGATCTCTGTGTGAGCCTATGGGTCTCTATATGAGTCTATATTTCTCTATGTGAGTCTATGGGTCTCTGTGTGACTCTATGGGTCTCTGTGTGACTCTATGGGTCTCTATGTGACTCTATGGGTCTCTGTGTGAGTATATGGGTCTCTGTGTGACTCTATGGGTCTCTGTGTGAGTCTATGGGTCTCTGTGTGACTCTATGGGTCTCTGTGTGAGTCTATGGGTCTCTGTGTGACTCTATGGGTCTCTATGTGAGTCTATGGGTCTCTGTGTGACTCTATGGGTCTTTGTGTGACTCTATGGGTCTTTGTGTGAGTCTATGGGTCTCTGTGTGACTCTATGGGTCTTTGTGTGACTCTATGGGTCTCTGTGTGACTCTATGGGTCTCTATGTGAGTCTATGGGTCTCTGTGTGACTCTATGGGTCTCTGTGTGACTCTATGGATCTCTGTGTGAGCCTATGGGTCTCTATATGAGTCTATATTTCTCTATGTGAGTCTATGGGTCTCTGTGTGACTCTATGGATCTCTATGTGAGTCTATGGGTCTCTGTGTGACTCTATGGGTCTCTATGTGAGTCTATGGGTCTCTGTGTGACTCTATGGGTCTCTGTGTGACTCTATGGGTCTCTGTGTGAGTCTATGGGTCTCTATATGAGTCTATATTTCTCTATGTGAGTCTATGGGTCTTTGTGTGACTCTATGGGTCTCTGTGTGACTCTATGGGTCTCTGTGTGACTCTATGGATCTCTGTGTGAGCCTATGGGTCTCTATATGAGTCTATATTTCTCTATGTGAGTCTATGGGTCTCTGTGTGACTCTATGGGTCTCTGTGTGACTCTATGGATCTCTGTGTGAGCCTATGGGTCTCTATATGAGTCTATATTTCTCTATGTGAGTCTATGGGTCTCTGTGTGACTCTATGGGTCTCTGTGTGACTCTATGGGTCTCTATGTGAGTCTATGGGTCTCTGTGTGACTCTATGGGTCTCTGTGTGACTCTATGGGTCTCTGTGTGAGTCAATGGGTCTCTATATGAGTCTATATTACTCTATGTGAATCTATGGATCTCGATGTGAGTCCATGGGTCTCTACGTGAGTCAGTGGGTCTCTGTGCGAGTCTACGCCAGATCGAGCGTTCGGGAACAAGCTGGGCTCATTTTCAGCGAACATTTTCCCGGGTTTAAATGAATACATAAATATGGTCCACATTCTACACGTATGTTAGTTGTGGGAATGATGATCATGGTGATCGTGAGGGTGGAATTGCTTGCGATGCTGCCTCTGATGACAATGCTGCTGATGATGATGATGACGATGCTGATGATAAAAATGACCGCGATGATAATCCTGCTTCTGCTGATGATGCTGATGCTGCTGATGCCTCTGATGACAATCCTGCTTCTGCTGATGATGTTTTTCTTGTGCGTGTTTTTGTTTTTTTGTTTGTTGTGGTTGCACCCGATTCAAGAGCCGAATGGCTCACAGGGGCTATACCAAAATAAATAAACTGAAACTGAAATGATAATGCTGCTTCTGCTGCTGGTCATTATAATGATAATGCCTCCGACGAAAATACTGCTGCTGATGATGATGATGCTGCCGATGATGATGATGCTGATCATGATGTATTTGATGATAATGCCGCTGCTGCTGACGCTGCTGCTGATGATGATGCCTCTGATGATGATGCTGATGAAGAAGCTGCTTCTGCTGATGATGCCTCTGATAATGACGACGATGACAACCGTGTCTCTCCCCCGTTACTCTCTCCCTCGTGCGCCCAGGCGACGTGGTGGACGTCCTGCGAGCACTCGACCTGCCCGCTCTGCCCGACGGAGTGCGCCGGGCCGAGGGGCTGTGTGCGGCGAGGAGGGGCAGCCGGGGGCCGGACGTGGCCTACTCCGTGAGTCGCGAGGCTCAGCTCAGCGTGCCCACCAGGTTCCTCTTCCCAGGTACGCGAGCGAGCGAGAGAGAGAGAGAGAGCGAGAGAGAGAGAGCGAGAGAGAGAGCGAGAGAGAGAGCGAGAGAGCAGGTGAGAGAGCGAGAGAGAGAGAGAGAGTTAGCGAGTGAGAGAGTGAGAGAGAGTGTGAGCGAGTGAGAGAGAGTTAGCGAGTGAGAGAGTGAGTGAGAGAGTGAGAGAGTGAGGGCGAGCGAGTGAGAGAGAGAGAGTGAGAGAGTGGGAGTGAGCGAGTGAGTGAGCGAGTGAGAGAGTGAGCTAGAGCAAGCGAGTGAGTGAGAGAGTGAGCGAGTGAGAGAGTGAGAGAGCGAGCGAGTGAGAGAGAGAGTGAGAGAGTGAGAGAGAGAGAGTGAGAGAGTGAGAGAGTGAGAGAGAGAGAGTGAGCGAGTGAGAGAGTGAGCTAGAGCAAGCGAGCGAGTGAGAGAGTGAGAGAGAGTGAGAGAGTGAGAGAGCGAGCGAGTGAGAGAGAGTGAGAGAGAGTGAGAGTGAGTGAGTGAGAGAGTGAGAGAGAGCGAGCGAGTGAGAGAGTGAGAGAGAGTGAGAGAGAGAGAGCGTGAGAGAGAGTGAGAGAGAGTGAGAGAGTGAGAGAGAGTGAGCGAGTGAGAGAGAGCGAGCGAGTGAGAGAGCGAGAGAGTGAGAGCGGGAGAGTGAGAGAGTGAGAGAGAGAGTGAGTGAGAGAGTGAGCGAGTGAGAGAGTGAGAGAGTGAGTGAGTGAGAGAGTGAGCGAGAGAGTGACCGCGTGAGTGAGAGAGTGAGAGAGCGAGCAAGTGAGCGAGTGAGAGAGAGTGGGAGAGAGTGAGAGAGAGCGAGTCAGAGAGAGCGAGTCAGAGAGAGCGAGTTAAAGAGCGAGTATGAGAGCGAGTGAGGGAATGAGAGTGAGTGAGAGAGAGTTAGAGAGTGAGTTAGACTTTGACTTTTAAACAACTTTTATTGCCGCCAGCAGCAAAAGCACTGGAGGCGATTTCGATATGAAATACACAAAGTCACCAGGACACAAATGAAAATAAACGCTACAAATCCATGCGCTGTTGCGCTAAAAAAGCATCGCGCACAACATGAAAGAAAAGTCACGTGGTTGTGGTGGTCATTTGCGCACGCCACGTTGACGAGCGAGCGCTTCAGAAGGTGAACATGAGGGTGCCGTCCACGCTGGTACAGAGGAGTGAGTTAGATAGCGAGTGAGAGAGAGTGAGTTAGAGAGCGAGTGAGTGAGAGCGAGTGAGTGAGAGAGAGTGAGTTAGAGAGCGAGTGAGAGAGTGAGTCAGAGAGTGAGTGAGAGAGTGAGTGAGTGAGCGAGTGAGTTAGAGAGCGAGTGAGAGAGTGAGTGAGTGAGCGAGTGAGAAAGAGAGTAAGTTAGAGAGCGAGTGAGAGCGTGAGAGAGTGAGCGAGTGAGAGAGTGAGTGAGAGAGCGAGTGAGAGCGAGAGAGAGTGAGTGAGTGAGAGAGCGAGTGAGCGAGTCAGACAGAGCGAGTTAGAGAGCGAGCGAGTGAGAGAGTGAGTGAGCGAGTGAGAGAGTGAGTGAGCGAGTGAGAGAGAGACTGAGAGAGTGAGTGAGTGAGAGAGCGAGTGAGCGAGTCAGACAGAGCGAGTTAGAGAGCGAGCGAGTGAGAGAGTGAGTGAGCGAGTGAGAGAGAGAGTGAGAGGGTGAGTCAGAGAGTGAGCGAGTGAGAGAGTGAGTGAGCGAGTGAGCGAGAGAGAGAAACTGAGAGAGAGAGAGTGAGTGAGTCAGAGAGCGAGTGAGCGAGTCAGACAGAGCGAGTTAGAGAGCGAGCGAGTGAGAGAGTGAGCGAGTGAGCGAGAGAGAGAAACTGAGAGAGAGAGAGTGAGTGAGTCAGAGAGCAAGTGAGCGAGTCAGACAGAGCGAGTTAGAGAGCGAGCGAGTGGGCGTGCCTTAGCCGGATGATGACGACTACGCCGGCACCCTGCAACTTATCTCTTTGATGTGCGAGTTGACCCGGGAGAGCCACCCTCGAGAGACTCGCAACTCGTTGTCAGGAGGGGCCTGCCAAACGTTCGCGGTTGGGGGTGGGGGGGGGAGTAGTGGCGGTGGCAACGCTGCTGCTGCAAGTGGCTTCCTGTACTGATTCAGTGCTGTAGAGGCAGCAGCAGCAGCAGCAGTCGGGGTTGGTGGATCACCCCTCCCTCCGTCCGTTCCTCTGCTAGGCGTCGAGGTGGGAGCGAGTGCCAGCGAGCGATTCGGTTTGCGCGATGTCAATGATGATGACAGCGATGATGATGATGATGGTGATGATGATCACGATGAGTTGAGTCCTGACCCCGGGTTTGAACTCGCGATCTCCGCATGGCCCCCGCCCCCCCCCCCCCCCCCCCCCCCGCTTGGGCCCTCGCCTCGCGCTCGCTCGGTCGCACGGTGGGTGGCGTGGCTGGCCGCACCCGCCTCCACCGGCTGCCCTGAGGCGGTGGGGGGAAATTCCACGTTCCTATGGCAGGCGCAGGTCTGCCCATCCCGGGGGCACATATTGCTGACTTGCCAAGGGCGGTTCTCATTTTTCATCGACGCCGGAGGAATGATGATGGAGATGATGATGATGATGAGTCGAGAGCCGTAAGTTCAAACTGTGATTTGAACTTTTGACCTTTGGCAGCTGCTGCGAGTCAGCTGATTGAACACAAGTGTGCCGTCGCAAGCACACAGATGCCCAGGCGTGGTGAAATTTGGTCAAATAAGACGTTTGGAAGGCTTCTAATGGATAGCGACACTGGAGAGTGTGGAGTAGCGAGCACAGAAGACTGACGGCACGGGTCATTTAAAATCGCTCGATTCAAATTGTGCTCCTGTTATTATTATTATCATGCAGCGTCCCCCCCTTCCGCCTTTCTCTCCACCACCCCTCCACCCCAAGCCCCCTCCACCCCTCCCTTCCTTCACACCCCCTCCCTCCCTCTACCCCTCCCTCCGCAGCCCCCTCCCCCTTATAACCACTCGCCCACTCCCTCCCTCCACCCTCGCTCCACTTCATCCTCACTCCACCCCGCCCTCCACCCCCCCCCCTCCCTCCAATCCCACTTCCTCTACCCCCCTCCCTCCATCCCTCGCCCCCCCCCTCTACATCCCTTCCCTCCCGCCATGCCCCCACTCCACTCCCCCCCCCGTCTCACTCACTGTAAGTACACAGACATAATCGCTCGATTCCTGTGCGGTGGAAACATTCTTCCAGCGCGGCATTCCTGCTCTCCAAACCGCTGTGCGCTCGCGTCTCTGAGTCGAGGGACCTCGTCGTCTGGTCCTCATCATCATCGTCATCGTCATCATCATCGTCGTCGTCGTCATCACCGTCGTCGTCATCGTTTTCGTCGTCATCATCATCGTCGTCATCATCGTCGTCATCGTGATCATCTTCGTCGTCATTGTCATCATCGTCATCATCATCGTCGTCGTCATCGTCATCATCGTCGTCACACCCGCCGTCATGTATCCGCACTGGCTACCAGTCAAGTACCAAGTGGACGACTCTAAGATCCTGGCTGCAGCCGCTCATCTAGAAGGCTCTCAATGGGTCAACCCCACAATATTGGCAGGAACCGATCCCTGTTGACTATCCAACGAGGTCCCAGGGATCAAAGGATCGCCGTCTTCGAAAGACTCCCGAGGTCAAAGCTCTCTTCCTGCACGCGCAGGGGGTGACCGAGATGTTGCGACTTTGCAGCTCCCAGACCTGTGGAGCAACGCTTTGACTTTCGTAATGAGACGTAGTCGTGAGAGCTGTTTAAGTTCTGTCTTGTGAGTGAGTGGGTGAGTGGGTCGGTGAGTGAGTGAGTGGGTGAGTGGAGAGTGGGTGGAGTGAGTGGGTGGGTGGGTGAGTGGGTCGGTGAGTGAGTGAGTGAGTGGGTGAGTGAGTGGAGAGTGGGTGAGTGGGTGAGTGAGTGGAGAGTGGGTGAGTGGGTGGTGAGTGGGTGAGTGGGTCGGTGAGTGAGTGGGTGAGTGAGTGGAGAGTGGGTGAGTGAGTGGGTGTGTGGGTGAGTGGGTCGGTGAGTGAGTGGGTGAGTGGGTCGGTGAGTGAGTGAGTGGGTGAGTTAGTGGAGAGTGGGTGGAGAGTGGGTGAGTGAGTGGAGAGTGGGTGAGTGGGTGGAGAGTGGGTGAGTGGGTCGGTGAGTGAGTGGAGAGTGGGTGAGTGGGTGGTGAGTGGGTGAGTGGGTGAGTGGGTGAGTGGGTCAATGGGTGAGTGGGTGGAGAGTGAGTTAGTGGGTGAGTGGGTGGAGAGTGGGTGAGTGGGTCGGTGAGTGGGTCGATGAGTGAGTGGGTGGGTGGTGAGTGGAGAGTGGGTGAGTGGGTGGAGAGTGGGTGAGTGGGTCGGTGAGTGAGTGGGTGAGTGAGTGAAGAGTGAGTGAGTGGGTGAGTGGGTGGGTGGTTCGGTGAGTGAGTGGGTGGCTTGTTAGGTGAGTGGGGGGTGGTTGGGTTTTTTTTTCTGACAGGGAGCGTCGTGAGTCGGAAGGATGAGGAGGGAGGAAGGTGAGAGAGTTGAGACAAAGAGACACGTGGGGGAGGGACACAGGACAAAGAGAGAGACAGAGAGATGTAATGATGTGCAAAGACAAAGATCCCCCGTATAGCATTGAACTGACTGTCTTCTTTGGTTCAGTCGGTAAAGTCATGTAGACACACGTACGTATGCACACACGTGCATACGTACGTATGCACACACACCCACGTACGTATTTAGACACACGGATGTATGGACCCGAACGCACGTACGGACGGGCACACAGGCACGTACGTACGAGACACGCACACACATACGGCACACGCACGTACGGACACGTACGCGCGTACTGACACACAAGGCGCAATCTCCCGTGGTCCAGCTCGGCGGCAGTGGAAACCTGTGCACGCGGTAAGGGAGCGATGCTCTCCGCCCGGCGCTGCCCCCCACGAAATATTTGAAGAGGGAAAAGAGAGAGAGAGAGACGTCGCGTCGCGTCTGGATTCTGAATCAGCTTCACTTCACGCCGTTGCGTTTCCCGGAGTCTTCCAGGAAATCTGGCAGGGCCCTCGCATGGCTCGTTGCTCTTTAGGGGGGGGGGGCGAGGAGGGAGGGTGGGATGGGGGTTGGGGAGTGTGGGGGGCTTCTGGCTCCTTGGGGGGTGTTTTGGGTGGGGGGTTCTTTTTGCCTTAATTTGAAAAAGTAAGAATAATTTGGGTTCACTCATCGAGGGGGGGGGGGAGGTAGGGAAGAAGGGAGGCGGGGGAGGGTGCCTGGTGGGTGGGGGTGGGTGGGTGAGAGATCGCAGGAGCGACGGCGTTGGTGCGCAGGGGGTTTGGAAGGAGACCGTTCCAGACAGATCACTCGCCCAGGTCGTTGTTTACATCCCACGTTGTTGCCAAGCGCCGGGTTAGTGTCACGCGACCGGAGGGCTATCAGAGCATCCCTAGCTCTACTGGAGCGGTCTCCATGCTGCTGGAGTGGGCGTAGATCTACTGGAGCGGTCTCCATGCTACTGGAGTGGTCGTAGATCTACTGGGGCGGTCTCCATGCTACTGGAGTGGTTGTAGATCTACTGGAGCGGTCTCCATGCTACTGGAGTGGTCGTAGATCTACTGGAGCGGTCTCCATGCTACTGGAGTGGTCGTAGATCTACTGGAGCGGTCTCCATGCTACTGGAGTGGTCGTAGATCTACTGGGGCGGTCTCCATGCTACTGGAGTGGTCGTAGATCTACTGGAGCGGTCTCCATGCTACTGGAGTGGTCGTAGATCTACTGGAGCGGTCTCCATGCTACTGGAGTGGTCGTAGCTCTACTGGAGCGGTCTCCATGCTACTGGAGTGGTCGTAGATCTACTGGGGCGGTCTCCATGCTACTGGAGTGGTCGTAGATCTACTGGAGCGGTCTCCATGCTACTGGAGTGGTCGTAGATCTACTGGAGCGGTCTCCATGCTACTGGAGCGGTCGTAGATCTACTGGAGCGGTCTCCATGCTACTGGAGCAGGTGTAGATCTACTGGAGCGGTCTCCATACTACTGGAGTGGTCGTAGATCTACTGGAGCGGTCTCCATGCTACTGGAGTGGTCGTAGATCTACTGGAGCGGTCTCCATGCTGCTGGAGTGGGCGTAGATCTACTGGAGCGGTCTCCATGCTACTGGAGCGGTCGTAGATCTACTGGAGCTTTCTCCATGCTACTGGAGTGGTCGTAGATCTACTGGAGCGGTCTCCATGCTACTGGAGCGGGCGTAGATCTACTGGAGCAGTCTCCATGCTACTGGAGTAGTCGAAGATCTGCTGGAGCGGTCTCCATGCTACTGGAGTGGTCGTAGATCTACTGGGGCGGTCTCCATGCCACTGGAGTGGTCGTAGATCTACTGGGGCGGTCTCCATGCTACTGGAGTGGTCGTAGATCTACTGGAAGCGGTCTCCATGCTACTGGAGCGGTCGTAGATCTACTGGAGCGGTCTCCATGCTACTGGAGTGGTCGTAGATCTACTGGAGCGGTCTCCATGCTACTGGAGTGGTCGTAGATCTACTGGAACGGTCTCCATGCTACTGGAGCGGTCGTAGATCTACTGGGGCGGTCTCCATGCTACTGGAGTGGTCGTAGATCTACTTGAAGCGGTCTCCATGCTACTGGAGCGGTCGTAGATCTACTGGAGCGGTCTCCATGCTACTGGAGTGGTCGTAGATCTACTGGGGCGGTCTCCATGCTACTGGATTGGTCGAAGATCTACTGGAGCGGTCTCCATGCTACTGGAGTGGTCGTAGCTCTACTGGAGCGGTCTCTATGCTACTGGAGCGGTCGTAGATCTACTGGAGCGGTCTCTATGCTACTGGAGTGGTCGTAGATCTACTGGGGCGGTCTCCATGCTACTGGAGTGGTCGTAGATCTACTGGAGCGGTCTCCATGCTGCTGGAGTGGTCGTAGATCTACTGGGGCGGTCTCCATGCTACTGGAGTGGTCGTAGATCTACTGGAGCCGTCTCCATGCTACTGGAGTGGTCGTAGATCTACTGGAGCGGTCTCCATGCTACTGGAGTGGTCGTAGATCTACTGGAGCGGTCTCCATGCTACTGGAGTGGTCGTAGCTCTACTGGAGCGGTCTCCATGCTACTGGAGTGGTCGTAGATCTACTGGGGCGGTCTCCATGCTACTGGAGTGGTCGTAGATCTACTGGAAGCGGTCTCCATGCTACTGGAGCGGTCGTAGATCTACTGGAGCGGTCTCCATGCTACTGGAGTGGTCGTAGATCTACTGGAGCGGTCTCCATGCTACTGAAGTGGTCGTAGATCTACTGGAGCGGTCTCCATGCTACTGGAGTGGTCGTAGATCTACTGGAGCGGTCTCCATGCTACTGGAGTGGTCGTAGATCTACTGGAGCGGTCTCCATGCTACTGGAGTGGTCGTAGATCTACTGGAGCGGTCTCCATGCTACTGGAGTGGTCGTAGATCTACTGGAGCGGTCTCCATGCTACTGGAGTGGTCGTAGATCTACTGGAGCGGTCTCCATGCTACTGGAGTGGTCGTAGCTCTACTGGAGCGGTCTCCATGCTACTGGAGTGGTCGAAGATCTACTGGAGCGGGCGTAGCTCTACCATAGCGGTCTGTTTGCCGCTCCGCTCCATGGTCTCCACCCTGGCTGAACTTGTCTCATCACTCCGGCCTGTTACATAATCTCTCGCCGCTACCGCAACCGCCACCGCCTATTATTCGACGTCCACCCCCGCATCCCACAGCACGTGCCGGCCAGATCACGATTTCGTTTGAAATGTCTCCTGCTGCTGCTGCTGCTGCGGTGGCAGTGGTCGTGGAAGTGGTAACAGCGGAGGGGTTTGGCTCGAGATAAGAAACGGGCGGTGGGGGGGGGGTGTAGGAAACGGCCCCCCATTTTTCTCGGAAGAGGCGAGCCACGACGAGGTGTCATTGTCGCTCGCGTGCCGATCAGGCACCCGGTGACGGTGCCGCTGACTCTCGGCCATCATGAGGTCCCACGGACTTCAACCACCCCCCCCCACCCACCCCCACCAGGGGATCTCACTGCTTGCCGACGCGGTTTCTCTAACACGGCCCATGATGATTCCTGTGAACGAGAGAGACACCCAGACCCGGGGCGTGAATCCATGGTCTGGGGACTGCTGGCTCATTTTCTCTGACACGGCTCAGGGTGATTCCTGTGAACGAGAGAGACACCCACACCCAGGGCTTGAACCCCAGGATCCTCAATAAAAAAAAAAAAATTCCCCTCCACATTTCGAAAACACGTGCTCAGTATTTGGCTGCTGCTACACACGTCCACGTGATGAAGTTGATTAGCCGCCACTTCCTTGAGCTGCCATCATTCGCGATAGTCGGCTGGCTTCCGATAAAGAGCCACTTGTACAGCACGGTGGGGCATTCTTACCTGGTAAAATAAAAAACAAATGAGCAGTTTAGTTTAGTTCAGACCCAGGCTGGTAGAGGCGAGGAAAGCCCGACAGTGAATTCATGACAAGACGAAGACTTCCCGCGCCGTCGATCGACGCGCGCGTGCTCGGGTCGCTCGGCGCGAACGGCGACGACGTCCGACGTTTCGCTGCCGTGCGCCCTGCTGGAGGTGGCAGGGGTGGGGGTGGTGATGGAAGCCTCCTGTGCGGGAACGGAACGGTGGCTGCTGACGAAGTCTCGGTCGGGCAACGCGGGGACGAAACGTCAGACGTTGTCACGGTGCCACGCACCACGCCCATCACCGGGGGGCAGGGCCCCCCCGCCCCCCCCCCTACCCCCCCCCCGTGAATGAACAGGAAGGAAGGAAGGAAAGAGCGAAGGTCTCGACATTGTAGGCTGACGTGGACTCCTTCAGGAAATAGTTATTCTCTTTCTGATGGTTACAAAATCAAGCGAAATCCTGTCGTTGTTGTTGCTGTTGCTGTTGTAATCGTAGTTCGTGGTGCAGTTGCCAACCGTGGTCCACTGCACCACCGCTCCCTCCGCCCAGCAGTCAAAGGTAAAGGAGCAGCCCCTGCAATTGCCCGCTCACGTCACTGCAGACGGAAAGGGGCCTCGCACTCGACATCGCCTCGCGAACGGAGCACTCGAGAGGAGGGGCTCCGTTGCGTGTGTCTTTGGCCTGCTCTCTCCACACTGGCCAGTTTGTCGAGAGATAAGAGGTGGGAGTTGCCCGCAACGCGACCTACAACACCGCTCGAGTGGACAGAGGTGGTGGCGGTCGTGTTGGGTATAAATCATTTTTTTTTTTTGTCACGGATGTCCAGTCGGGGCACGGGGTAAGAACGTTACAACAACAAACACGAAAGTAGTGCAAAGTGCAAGAAAGTTAAACAAATCACGCAGACACATACAGATACAGCACTAAACCATCCTCATCCTAGCAGGCAAAGCGCACTGAGGTGGTAACAGGTTTTTCAAAAAGCGTAACTGGGAGCGGTCAGCGCATCGCATTGCGAACCCGGTGACCCGAGTTGGATTCCCTTCTCACGGTCAACGCCAGGGACGATTTTCTGAACCGGTCACGGGCCTCCCCGAGGTCGGGTGCACCTGGTGCGTTGTGTGAACATCGCCACTGGGGAGACAAAGTCGGTCGGACGTGGCGCTGGCCACCCCACCACCTCGTTGTGGCGTGCCGGCCCTTCGTAGCTGCTGCTACCCGCTAACAGCACTTGCCCCAGCAGTCCGTTATGCCTATACGGGGGACCTTTGGCTTTGTGTGTGGGTTTTTTCTTGCTCCGGCATAATGCTGCAAAATCGGTTGGCGGGCTACGGGAAGCTCTACTCTCGTGCGCCGATGTACGAGCGGGCCTCAAGCTCGCTCACAGCCACTTGCCCCAACAGTCTGTGCGAAGCTATACTGGGGGGGGGGGGGGGCGGGTGCTGTGGAATCTTTAGCTTTGGTTGGGGGGCGGCGGGGGTAGGGAGGTGTGAGGAATCGAACAAAGAAAGTGGTGCCTTTGTGTACTTTTTTTTCGGACGAGTGACTCTAAACCGGTTGCGACCTCTGACCTGGCCGGCCCCAGCAAACCTGCCACCAACAGCCGGTGGCAGCTTCGTTCGTTATGTGACCCCCGAGGTGAGGTGAGGTGAGGCGAGGCGAGTTGATGCTAGGTGAGGTAATGCGAGGTAATGCGAGGCGAGGTGAGGAGAGGTGAGGTGAGGTGAGGCGGGCGCAGCTTCCTCTGCCAGCGAATTAACTGCCGATGGCGACGTCCTGCGGCGTTGCTACCCTGGGCGGTGTTGGTAGCCGGCGGTGGCCATCCCATGGGGAGATTTCTTCTTAGCGGGGGGCGTAGTGGGGGGGAGGGGGGGGGGGGTCCCAGCCTTCGGTTCACCGGGGAAATGAAGAACATCTGTGAAACGCGTTTGACAATATTTTGTTTTTTCTCGAGTCAGCGGCGATAACTCAGCCCGCGGAATTCCCGCATTTGGGTCCTCATCCCCGTGCCCTCCACGCATGTTAGTTGTGTGTGTGTTAGTGTGTGTGTTAGTGTGTGTGTGTTAGTGTGTGTGTTAGTGTGTGTGTTAGGGTGTGTGTGTTAGTGTGTGTGTTAGTGTTTGCGTGTGTGTGTGTTAGTGTGTGTTAGTGTGTATGTTAGTGTGCGTGTATTAGTGTGTGTGTTAGTGTGTGTTAGTGTGTGTGTTCGTGTGTGGTGCCGGGCAGGCAACGCTGTCTGGGGCAGTGCTGTGTGGGGAGGGCCAATTCCAATTGGCCTTTCCCCTCATGGCATTTGTGACCACCACAGTGGCCAAAAGGGGGCTCTGGTAGGGTGCGAGGGGCTAGTAACCCTTCAATTAATTACCGCTAAATCACGATGGAACATTTTTATTAATAATCTTGTGCCAGAGGCCCCGGGGGAACAGGCGTCTATGACGTCTCCTGGCTAAACCCCATTTGGCGAAGCCAGGAGGCTGAATTATATCCTCGGTTCTCCTCTGTCGGGAGCTGGAGCTGTACTGCCTGGATCTCTGTGGTATTCAGGAGGTCCAGTGGACCGGCTCTGGCTCCTGCCACCATGAGGGGTGGACAGTCCTCATCTCGGGGCAGGAGACTGCCAAACAACAGGGAGTGGCTCTTCTTCTGAACAAAAGAATGAAGGGGGCATGGAAGCATGGCGTTGAGGTGTGGGAAGCTGTAAGCCCCAGGCTACTTTGTGCTCGCCTTCCCATCAACCAGAGGCGAGGAGTGGTGGCAATGGTTAATTATGCCCCCACTGAAGACGAACATCTGTGGAGGGATGCAGGCAAGACCGATGAGTCAGATGCCTTCTATGACCTCCTGTCACAGGTGCTGGCTAAATTGGCCCCTCGGGATAGAGTCATCTTGTTGGGTGACTTCAATGCCCGAGTTGGTCATGATGCTGGCACCTGGTCTGGAGTGATTGCAAGGCATGGGCCAGATCAGCTCAATAACAACGGCAGGAGGCTGCTATATTTTTGTGCAGCCCATGGGCTTGTAATTACCAACACGCTGTTCGGGCATCGGCGCATCCACACAACATCATGGATGCATGTCGGGTCCAAGCAAGAACATCTGCTGGCCTATATCGTGACGGCCCATGTCCTTGACACCAGGACCTAACGTGGAGCTGATCTGCCCACTGACCATCGACTTGTCATCTTTAAGATGTGCCTGGCATTCTTCCACTCCAGTGGTGGGTGTAGAGCCAGGACACCATTCAAACCCTTAGTAGCATGGTCTCAGCTAGCTGATGAAAGTTGCAAGCGAGAATTTTATCATCGCTTGCAGCTGGGGTTGGCATCATCCCCCACTCCTTCTGATGTCAAGGGGAAATGGGCGAGGTTTAGGACTGTGGCTCATGCAGCTGCAGCTGCTTTGGTTACATGGTCCAGACCTCCCCAGAGACCCTGGCCGACAGAGGAGGTGTTCAAGTTGGCTGAGAAAAAGCGATAGGCCCACTGTCATCAGCTACAGAATCGTACGTTGGAGAATGAGGAGCCTTACCGCAGCCTTCGTTCAGAGATTCGGAGAGCCGTGAGGCGCTGCAAGGATGGGTGGTGGTCGCGGGTTGCTGAGGAGATGGAGTCTGCCTCAATGGCCCGCGATAACATATCGCTCTTTAATTCCATCAAAAAAGTTACCTGCAGCGCCACACATATTACTATCATTAGGGGAAATAACGGTGATCCAATCTCCGACCCCAGGAACAGGTTTGCAGATTTGCTGAACATTTCGGTGAGGTTCTGGCGGAGGGGACAATACTCAGCCTGGATAACAACGTGGGACAAAGTGGGAAAGACCCTGCCGAGGCTGCTGTGCCGCAAATATTATAAGAAGTCACCCCCTGTGAGTGGCTGGCTGAGGTACCAACAGTTGAGGAAGTACTGAAGGCGATCCAGAGTCTGAGACCAGGAAAGGCACCGGACAGAGATGATCTCCCAAGGGAAATGCTGAGGGAGGGTGGCGTTTGTGCTGAGACTGCCCTACATGACATCATAACAACAGTCTGGACCACTGGATGGGTTCCTTAGCACTGGAAGCATGCCCTGGTGGTCCCCCTCTTTAATAAGGGGGACCACACAATGTAATTTCAGGAATGAGCGGTCCTGCACAGATGCCTTATTTTCTGTCCTTCTGCTACAGCAGAGGTGTAGGGAATTCCAACATGACCTACATCGCTGATTTATTGACCTGATCATGGCCTATGATACAATCAGTAGGCCTGGGCTCTGGGTAGTCCGTCGTGGTTTTGGAGTCCCTGACCCTCTGCTCATGCTCATTAAGGACCTTCATAATGGTGAGCAGGCCCGGGTAAAACTACGTGACTGGGAGTCGGAACCATTCCCTGTACACCTTGGGGTGCGGCAGGGATGTCATTTGGCTCCCACATTATTTAACATCTATTTCGACCACGTAGTCCGTGAAGCCTTCAATAGCTGAACCGGAGGCATTTCCATCTGGTACAGATACAATGGGAGGCAGATCGATGCCCAGGTGCGGTCAAGGGATGGCTCCCTATTGCTCAACCATGGAATGTATGCCGATGATCTGGTAATTGCTGCTCACTCAGAAGAGGAGATGGAGGTGCTGCTGAACCTGAAGCATGCCACTAATAGGTGGGGCCTTACCATCAGCCCCACCAAAACTAAGCACCTGCCTGGATATGTTGTACCTTCGGACACTCCACCCCCACAACTCCCAATTGGTGATAGGGCAGTTGTGGAGAGAGTGGATAGTTTTCCATACCTGGGCAGTGTACTCATGACCGGCTCTGGTTTAACAGCAGAGGTCTTACACCAAATCAGTCGAGTGGCATTATCTTTTAATTGGTTGCGTAACGCTATTTGGAAGCTACCTGGTCTGTCGCTCCGCACGAAGCTTCAAGTCTTCTCGGCCATGGTCATTCCCTCCCTCCTCTATGCTTGCGAAACGTGGACCCCCATAATGGAGCACCTTCGCCGATTGGAAATATTTAGGCTGGCCTGCCTAACATCCATCCTGGGTTTAATCAGGCTGGATTGTGTGAGGAGCTCACAAATCCTTGAAAGATCTGGGCACTGTCACATCGGTGAACTTTTCCTGCAGGCAAGGCTGCGTTGGCTGGGTCATGTAGCCCGCATGCTCAGTCACCGCATGCCTAAACAGCTTTTGTTCGGCCGGATAGAGGGGACTAAACGGGCGCGGCACGGGCTAGGGAATAGATGGAGTGATGTGGTACAGGAGGATGTGGAGCTGAGTGGACTTGCCAGTGACTGGTACCAGCGGTGTCAAGATCGGCCTCTGTGGAGGAAGCTCGTGAAAGACATTGCTGGGCAGTTGGAGGCAGTCGCCCTCCAATAACAACGGAGGGCAGAGGAGCGACGCTCACAACAATGAGCGGAGCGCCGGGTGGCTAAAGCACAGCAGGTTGGCACAATAGGGAGCACATGTTGTGCATCAGCCAGTCATCTCAGTCAGTCGACCCGTGGCACCTGGGTCCGCCCCGTGACCTCTTGCCAGCGGGCGTTCGACACTCCACGTGGCCTCAAGGTGCACATAGCCTGGCACAAGAGTCGTGGTGACGTCACCGCAACTTAGTGGCGAATGGCGGTTATTGTTGTTGTTGTGGGGACCGGTAGTGTAGTGGTTAGCGCGCTGCGCTACAAACCTGGCAACCCGTGTTCGATTCCCGCTCACAGCCAACACCGGTGACAATTATCTGAACCGGTCCTAGGCCTCCCCTAGGTCAACTCAGCCTCAAATGAGTGCCTGGTGCGATTTGTAAACATGGCCACTGGGGAGTCAAAGGCAGCCGGGCGTGGTGTTGGCCACCCACCCCCTCGTGTGCCGTGCTGGCCTTTATAGGTGCTCACTAACAGCACTTGCCTCTACATTCTGTTAAGGCTACACGGGGGATCTTTGTCTTTGTTAGTGTCTGTGCGTGGTGTGTAAACATTCATGGGTGCCGCTCGCGAACAGCACTTGCCCCCGACAGTCTGTTATGGCTGCCCGGGGGATCTTTGTCTTTGGTGGCGGTGGTGGGGACCGTTGCGTGGACGATGGTGGCCGTCTCGCTCATCACCATCATTATCACCATCATCATCACCAACATCATGCTAACCATCATCACCATCATCATCCTCGTCATCCTAATCATCCTCACCATCATCACCATCATCATCCTCATCATCCTCGTCATCCTAATCATCCTCACCATCATCACCATCGTCATCCTCGTCATCCTAATCATCCTCACCATCATCATCACCATCAACATCCTCATCGTACTCGTCACCATCATCAACATCATCATCCTTGTTATCCTCATCACCATCATCATTATCACCATCATCATTCTCCTCGTCACGCTGGACATGGCTTTAGACCATTTAAATGATTGTGCTGCTGCTGTGAATGTCCAAATGATGGGGGCACTTTGTTGAGCCATCATTTGTCGCTTGAGAAAAATATGTTACCACCTCAGTGCGCTTTGCCTGCTAGGATGAGGATGGTTTCGTGTTGTATCTGTATGTGTCTGGGTGATGTGTTTACCTTTCTTGTACTTTGCACTACTGTCGTGTTTGTTGTTGTAACGATCTTACCCCGTGGCACGACAGGACATCCGTGACAACAAAAGCTTTATAGCTCAGCGGATTCCTCCTGCATCAATAAATATTCTGATGCTAATTGTAGGGGGTTTACTGCCATCGGAAGGCAGCATGTGGGTTTATTTTTGTTATTTTTTTTAACCAGGCCAGAGTCATGGACCGGATCACGCCGTGGTCGATTATAATTCCGAATTGTGGGCGAGTCGACGAATCGCCACTGCTCTGGTTAATGAATGCACGCTGAGTGGAACGGTACCTGGAGAATGAGGAGAGGCACAGGGAGGAGGAGAGAGACGCAGGGAGAAGGCAGACACAGGGAGGAGGAGAGGTGGGGGGAGGAGGGGAATAGAGCGACACGGAGGATGAGGGGGGAGACACGGGGATGAGGAGGGAGAGGCAGCGGGGAGGGAGGAGCCACGTGACCTGCTTCAACATCGGCGGGCAGACGACGACGCGTGGGCTCCTCTGCGCCTCCTCTGTGTGCGTGTGGTGGTGGTGTACAACACACGCGAGGCCGCTTGCGTGCGGTTTAATTCCTCGTCGTGCTGTTGGCGTCGGAGGGTTTGGAGCGGCGGCGCTCCGGTTGGCACGCCGCCCGGCAGAGATCGGTGATCTCGGGTCGATCGCCGGGCGCTCCGATGCGATTCCCCCCAACCGCATTGCCCTTGTGTGTACACGTGTACTGTGTGTGTGTGTACCTGAGTGAAATTATATGCTGCGTGTGTGTGTGTGGAGCGGTGGAGCAGCGGTTATCGCTACGCTGCGAACCTGTCGACCCGATGGCACGATTCCCGCTCACGGCCAACACCGGTGACGATTGTCTGAACCGGTCCTCCCCTAGGTCGACTCAGCCTCAAATGAGTACCTGGTGCGGTGTGTAAACATCGCCACTGGGGGAGACTAAGGCGGCCGGGCGTTGGTGCTGGCCACCCAACCATTCATGCGCCGAGCCGGCCTTCATAGGTGCTCGCAAACACAACTCGCCGCAGCAATCTGTTAGGGGGGGGGGTGGTCTTTGTCTTTTGTTTGTGTTCGTGTGTTTGTATGTGGGAGGCGGTGGCGTCGTGGTTAGCGCCCCGCGCTCCGAACCGCTCGCCAGCAACATCGGTGACGCGCATCTGATCCGGCCTCGCATCATCCCGAGGTCGACCCAGGTTTAAGTGTCAGGGGCCGTCCATAAATGACGTCACGCACCTGTGAGGCCGGGGGGAGGAGGGGTGGTCAGACATTTGTGACGGTGTGTGATGAGGGGGGGGTGGGGGGGGTTGAGAATTATGACGTCACATCAAAATGCGCAACTTTAAGTACATCTAGAAATGTTATAACAATTAGTGTTGTGATTGCAACACTCCTGCAGCATCAGAGTGCAGCGCCACATTAAATACGTGCTACAATGACAATAGTTTAAAGCGATTTGAAGCATGTTTATTATATATATTATTCTTGGGGGGAGCAGAGCTTTGTGACGTCATCTTTTAGGGGGGGGGTCTGACTTTTTGTGACGCCGTGTGACGAGCGCGCCGAGGGGGGGAGTCGTCAAAAATCGTCCAAAAACGCGTGACGTCATTTATGGACGGCCCCTGAGCACGTGGTGCGGTGTGCAGACATCAGTATCGGGCTGGCGGTGCCGGCCTGGTGCTGGCCAGCCAAACACTCGTGCGTTACGCGCAACGTAGCCCACCAAATTAGCACGATTGGCTTCGTTACGGTGCGTGCGAAAAGATTTCAACACGGAAGGACTCCTCCACTTACGAACATTCGACTTACGAACTTTCAGAAATACGAACAAAACCTAGGTCCGTATGCCCAGTTTGCCTGTTCAGACCCATGGGTCGTAAGTTGAACGGCTGCGAGATAGTTGGTGGTGGTGGTGGTGATGGCATCTACAGCTGTAGAAAATGAAGAAGCAGTGGCATCTACGTCTACAGGAGATTATTCAACTTGTAAAGCCATTCACCGTGTTTAGCGTGCATGCCGTACAACACATTTGGCATCGACAGGAGTAAAGTTGGACTTGCGAACAAATCGATTTACGAACAGGCATCTGGAACCTAACTCGTTCGTAGGTAGACAAATCGCTGTACACAGGTTGTACCTTGAGGTGGTTGATGGGCCAGATGACTGCTGGCAGGAGTACCGGAGTGGTGAATCGTGGGCTGTGGTGAGGCCTCCTTCACGTCGATCTGTGTGAGCCTGTGGTGCTGTGAGTCTATAGATCTCTGCCTGAGTCTAGGGATCTGTGATTCTATAGATATCTGCCTGATTCTATGGTTGTGTGAGTCTATATATCTCTTTGTGAGTCTATGGTTCTGTATGTGAGTCTATAGATCTCTGCTTGACTCTATGCGTCTCTGTGGGGCTATAGATATCTGCCTGATTCTATGGTTCTGAATGCGAGTCTACAGATATCTGCCTGAGGCAATGGTTCTCCGAGTCCATAGATATCTGCCTGAGTCTATGGTTATGTATGTGAGTCTATAGATTTGTGTAAATCTATGGTTCTGTATGTGAGTCTAAAGATATCTGTGTGAGTCTATGGTTCTGTATTTGAGTCTAAAGATCTCTGTGTGAGTCTATGGTTCTGTATGTGAGTCTAAAGATCTCTATGTGTGAGTCTATGGTTATTTATGTGAGTTTATAGATCTGTGTAAATCTATGGTTCTGTATGTGAGTCTATAGATATGTGTGAGTCTATGGTTCTGTATGTGAGTCTATAGATCTCTGTGTGAGACTATGGTTCTGTATGTGAGTCTATAGATATCTGTGTGAGTCTATGGTTCTGTATGTTAGTCTAAAGATCTCTGTGTGAGTCTATGGTTATGGATGTGAGTCTATAGGTCTGTTTAAATCTATGGTTCTGTATGTGAGTCTATAGATATGTGTGAGTCTATGGTTCTGTATGGAAGTCTATAGATCTGTGTAAATCTATGGTTCTGTATGTGAGTCTATAGATCTCTGTGTGAGTCTATGGTTCTGTATGTGAGTCTATAGATATGTGTGAGTCTATGGTTCTGTATGTGAGTCTATAGATCTCTGTGTGAGACTATGGTTTTGTATGTGAGTATATAGATATCTGTGTGAGTCTATGGTTCTGTATGTGAGTCTATAGAACTCTGTGTGAGTCAATGGTTCTGTATATGAGTCTATAGATCTCTGTGTGAGTCTATGGTTCTGTATGTGAGTCTATAGATCTCCGTGTGAGTCTATGGTTATATATGTGAGTCTATAGATATATGTGTGAGTCTATGGTTCTGTATGTGAGTCTAAAGATATCTGTGTGAGTCTATGGTTCTGTATGTGAGTCTATAGATCTCTGTGTGAGTCTATGGTTCTGTATGTGAGTCTATAGATATCTGCATGAGTCTATGGTTATGTATGTGAGTCTATAGATTTGTGTAAATCTATGGTTCTGTATGTGAGTCTAAAGATATCTGTGTGAGTCTATGGTTCTGTATTTGAGTATAAAGATCTCTGTGTGAGTCTATGGTTCTGTATGTGAGTCTAAAGATCTCTATGTGTGAGTCTATGGTTATTTATGTGAGTCTATAGATCTGTGTAAATCTATGGTTCTGTATGTGAGTCTATAGATATGTGTGAGTCTATGGTTCTGTATGTGAGTCTATAGATCTCTGTGTGAGACTATGGTTCTGTATGTGAGTCTATAGATATCTGTGTGAGTCTATGGTTCTGTATGTGAGTCTAAAGATCTCTGTGTGAGTCTATGGTTATGGATGTGAGTCTATAGGTCTGTTTAAATCTATGGTTCTGTATGTGAGTCTATAGATATGTGTGAGTCTATGGTTCTGTATGGAAGTCTATAGATCTGTGTAAATCTATGGTTCTGTATGTGAGTCTATAGATCTCTGTGTGAGTCTATGGTTCTGTATGTGAGTCTATAGATATGTGTGAGTCTATGGTTCTGTATATGAGTCTATAGATCTCTGTGTGAGACTATGGTTTTGTATGTGAGTCTATAGATCTCTGCGTGAGTCTATGGTTCTGTATGTGAGTCTAAAGATCTCTGTGTGAGTCTATGGTTCTGTATGTGAGTCTAAAGATCTCTGTGTGAGTCTATGGTTCTGTATGTGAGTCCATATATCTCCGCCTGCGTCTATGGCTCCGCGAGTCTCGAGATCTCTGCACGGGTCGCTGCGTCTCCACGCGAGTCTATGGCAAGCTGGCTCTGGCCCGTGTCCTCCCACCCTTTGGCAGTCGCCCACCAGAGCAGGCCACCAGGGGCACGCCACGGCAAGAGCCTCCGGTCTCTCTCCACGTGCCAGAGAGAAGACGCGTCTCGTAGCCCGTCACGCGATTCTCAGTGTTGTCCTGCAGCGGCATTTGTCGGAGCAAGCCAAACTGTGACCCACACGCACCCATAGATATCCCACCACCCCCCCCCCCCCCACGTATAGCCACAAGACACTTTTGGAGCAAAGGGCTGTTCGCGCGTAGAGGCGCCTATGTAGGCCGGGACGTCCTTTGTCTCCATCGTGGCGATGTTTACACACCGCACCAGGTACTAGTTTGAGGCTGAGTCGACCTAAGGGATGCCCAGGGCCGGTTCAGATAATCGTCACTGGTGTTGGGCGTGAGCGGTAATCGGACTATGAACCCTGGGTTCGTAGCGCAGCGCACTAAGCGCTGCGCCACCGCTCCCCACATTCTGACCTAAACACACCAATGACTTACAACAACAACAACCGCCATTCGCCACTAAGTGGCGGTGACATCACCACGACGCTTGTGCCAGGCCATGTGCACCTTGAGGCCACGTGAAGTGTCGATCGCCCGCTGGCAGGAGGTCACGGGGCAGACCCAGGTGCCACGGGTCGACTGACTGAGATGACTGGCTGATGCACCACCTGTTCCCCCTACTGTGCCAACCTGCTGTGCTTTAGCCACCCGGCGCTCCGCTCATTGTTGTGAGCGTCACTACTCCGCCCTCTGTTGGTGTTGGAGGGCGACTGCCTCCAACTGCCCAGTAGCGTCCTTCACGAGCCTCCTCCAAAGAGGCCGATCTTGACACCGCTGGTACCAGTCATCGGTTCCACGTCCTCCTGTACCACATCACTCCATCTCTTCTCTAGCCCGTGCCGCGCCCGTTTAGCCCCCTCGATCCGGCCGAACAAAAGCTGTTTCGGCATGCGGTGGCTGGGCATGCGGGCTACATGACCCAGCCAACGCAGCCTTGCCTGCCGGAGGAGCTCACCGATGGGACCTTGCCCAGATCTTTCAAGGATTTATGAGCTCCTCACATAATCCAGCCTGCTTAAACCCAGGATGGATCGTCGGCAGGCTAGCCTAAATGTTTTTAACCGGCGAAGATGCTCCATTAAGGGGATCCATGTTTCACAAGCGTAGAGAAGGGAGGGAATGACCGTGGCCGAGAAGACCTGAAGCTTAGTGCGGAGTGACAGACCAGGTAGCTTCTACACAGCGTTACGTAACCAATGAAAAGATATTGCCGCTCGACTGATTCGGAGTGAGACCTCTGCTGTTAAACTGGAGCCAGTCATAAGCACACTGCCCAGGTATGGGAAACTCTCCACTCGCTCCACAACTGCCCCATCACCGATTTGGAGTTGTGGGGGTGGAGTTACCGATGGTACAAAATACCCAGGCAGGTGCTTAGTTTTGGTAGGGCTGATGGTAAGGCCCCATCTTTTAGTGGCACGCTCCAGTCTCAGAAGCAGCGTCTCCCACTCTTCCTCTGAATGAGCAGCTATTACCAAATCATCGGCATACATAACGTGGTTGAGCAATAGGGATCCATTCCTTGACCGCACCCGGGCATCAATCAGCCTCCCATTATATCTGTACCAAATGGAGATTACCCCGGTACAGCTATTAAAGGCTTCACGAACTACGTGGTCAAAATAGATGTTAAATAATGTGGGAGCCAGAGGACATCCCTGTCGCACCCCAAGGTGTACAGGGAATGGCTCTGACTCCCGGCCACGTAGTTTTACCCGGGCCCGCTCACCATCATGAAGGTCTTTAATGATCGTGAGCAGAGGGTCAGGGACTCCAGAAGCACGAAGAACAACCCAGAGCCAAGGCCTACTGATGGTATCATAGGCCTTTACTAAGTCAATAAAGCAGAGATGTAGGTCTTGGTGGAATTCCCTACACCTCTGCTGTAGCAGACGGATAGAAAATATGGCATCTGTGCAGGACCACCCTTTCAGGAATGGCATATACACACTCACACTCACTCACTCACCCACTCACGCTCATCCATTCCCACACTCACTGACTAATTCGCTTGCTCATTCACACAAAGGCTGACCAGCACACCCACTCACTCTATCACCCACTCACTCACTCACCCACTCGCCCACTCACACAAAGGGCTGACCCACACATCCACGCACGATCTCACCCACTCATCCATTCACCCACTCACTCATTCACTCGCCCACTCGCACACATGCTGACCTACACACCCACTCACTAGATCACCCACTCACTCACCCACTCGCCCACTCACACACAGGGCAGACCCACACATCCACGCACGATTTCACCCACTCATCCATTCACCCACTCACTCATTCACTCGCCCACTCGCACACATGCTGAACCACACACCCACTCACTATATCACTTACTCACTCACCCATTAATTCACTCGCTCACTCACACGCAGTCTGACCCACACATCTATTCACTGCCTCACCCATTCACTCATTCACGCATTCACTCGCGAACTCACACACAGGGCTGACCCAAACACCCACTCACTATATCACCCACTCACTCCCCCACTCGCTCATTCACTCGCTCACTCACACACAGGCTAACCCACTCACCCGTTCACTCACTTATTCACTCGCTCACTCACGCACAGGCCAACCCACTCACCCACTCACCCACACACCCGCCCACTTGCTCACTAGCTCACTCACACACGGGATAACCCACCCGCCTACTTGCCCGCTCACCCGCTCACCCGCCCACTCACCCACTCACCCGCTCACCCTTTCAACCGCCCACTCACCCGCTCACCCGCTCACCCGCTCACCCGCCCACTCACCCACTCACCCGCTTACCCGCTCACCCGCCCACTCACCCACTCACCCGCTCACCCGCTCACCCTTTCATCCGCCCACTCACCCACTCACCCGCTCACCCTTTCACTCGCCCACTCACCCGCTCACCCACTCACCCGCCCACTCACCCACTCACCCACTCACCCACTCCTCACCCGCTCACCCTTTCACCCGCCCACTCACCCGCTCACCCACTCACCCGCTCACCCTTTCACCCGCCCACTCACCCGCTCACCCACTCACCCGCCCACTCACCCACTCACCCGCCCACTCACCCACTCACCCTTTCACCCGCCCACTCACCCGCTCACCCGCTCACCCCTGGCCCACTCGCTCACTCACCCACTCACCCGTCCACTCACCCACTCACCCACTCCTCACCCGCCCACTCACCCACTCCTCACCCGCTCACCCTTTCACCCGCCCACTCACCCACTCACCCGCCCACTCACCCACTCACCCGCTCACCCTTTCACCCGCCCACTCACCCACTCACCCGCCCACTCACCCACTCACCCGCTCACCCGCTCACCCCTGGCCCACTCGCTCACTCACCCGCTCACCCGCTCACCCCTGGCCCACTCACCCGCTCACCCGCTCACCCCTGGCCCACTCGCTCACTCACCCACTCACCCGCCCACTCACCCGCTCACCCCTGGCCCACTCGCTCACTCACCCGCTCACCCGCCCACTCACCCACTCACCCCTGGCCCACTCGCCCACTCACCCTATCACCCGCCCACTCACCCGCTCACCCGCTCACCCCTGGCCCACTCGCTCACTCACCCTATCACTCACCCGCTCACCCGCTCACCCCTGGCCCACTCGCTCACTCACCCTATCACCCGCCCACTCACCCGCTCACCCGCTCACCCCTGGCCCACTCGCTCACTCACCCTTTCACCCGCCCACTCACCCGCTCACCCGCTCACCCCTGGCCCACTCGCTCACTCACCCACTCACCCGTCCACTCACCCGCTCACCCGCTCACCCCTGTCCCACTCGCTCACTCACCCGCTCACCCTTTCACCCGCCCACTCACCCACTCACCCCTGGCCCACCCGCCCACTCACCCACTCACCCTTTCACCCGCCCACTCACCCACTCACCCGCTCACCCCTGGCCCACTCGCTCACTCACCCACTCACCCGTCCACTCACCCACTCACCCACTCCTCACCCGCCCACTCACCCACTCACCCGCTCACCCTTTCACCCGCCCACTCACCCGCTCACCCGCTCACCCCTGGCCCACTCGCTCACTCACCCTATCACTCACCCGCTCACCCGCTCACCCCTGGCCCACTCGCTCACTCACCCACTCACCCGCCCACTCACCCACTCACCCACTCACCCTATCACCCGCCCACTCACCCGCTCACCCGCTCACCCCTGGCCCACTCGCTCACTCACCCGCTCACCCGCCCACTCACCCACTCACCCACTCACCCTATCACCCGCCCACTCACCCGCTCACCCGCTCACCCCTGGCCCACTCGCTCACTCGCTCACTCACCCTATCACCCGCCCACTCACCCGCTCACCCGCTCACCCCTGGCCCACTCGCTCACTCACCCTATCACCCGCCCACTCACCCGCTCACCCGCTCACCCCTGGCCCACTCGCTCACTCACACGCTCACGGCGAGTGACACCAGCCCGTGTGTCGCGGTCGCTGCTGCCCGCAACGCGCGGTGATGGATGACCTCACTTCCTGTAGGAAGGAGGCAGCCTCTGCCCCTCGCGAGCAGGATTCACGGGCTGAGGACCCTCGCTCCCAGCCCCCCACAGCGTCACCCACAGCAGTTTGAGGGGGGTGGGTGGTGGTGGCAGTGTTTGTGTGCGCAAGTTTGCTGGCCACACACCCATCCCCCTCGCGTGCCACAGTGCCAGCCTGTATAGGCGCTGCTACTCGCTAACAGCACTTGACCTCAACGGTCTGTTAGGGCTACACGGGGGCCGGGGGATCTTTGGCTTTGTTTTTTTTTTAGTATGGGGAGCGGTGGTGCAGTGATTAGCGCACTGCGCGACAGACCCAGCAACTCGAGTTCGTTATACTCACGACCGATAAGAGTGGAGAATATTTGAACCGGTCTCGCGTCTCCCCTAGGTCGACTTAGCCCTAAATTAGTAGGTAGTACGGGGGAGCGCCACGGTGGCTAGGAGATGTTAACTACCTCGCCTGGTATACAGGAGGTCGTGGGTTCGATCCCAACCCTGACGCCTGCTGTTGTATATTTGGAGTTTGCGTGTCTCTCTCTCTCATCATCATCACGGTGGCTAGGAGATGTTAACTACCTCGCCTGGTGTGCAGGAGGTCGTGGGTTCGATCCAAACCCTGACGCCTGCTGCTGTATATTTGGAGTTTGCGTGTCTCTCTCTCATCATCATCATCATCACGGTGGCTAGGAGATGTTAACTACCTCGCCTGGTATACAGGAGGTCGTGGCTTCGATCCCGACCCTGACGCCTCTTCTCCACGTGGTGGCGTGGATTTTTTGACGGGTCCTCCGTTTTTTTCCCCCCCTCCGTGTTTAGAGTCAACATGACGCGTTTGGAGCGATTGGCTGCTCATGACATGATGATAAGCCATTGCGTTGAGCTTTCATTTGTGATGGCCAGGTCGCTTCTGAAAAAAACAAACAAACCTACTGCATAACCCGGTGGGGGGCCCTTACCTTGGTTAAAAAATAAAAACAAACGTTTTATTTATTTAGTTTTCAGCGCAACAAAAATAATCGGCGGAAAGAAAGGCGTCTCAGGCGTGGCACTGGGCACGGCTGGGTCGCCTAGCCCAGCGGTCCCCAACCTTTTTTGGGAACCAGGGACCGGTTTCGTGGAAGACAATTTTTTTTTCACGGACCGGGGAGGGTTGGGGCTTCATCATTGGGTCTTTCCCCCCCTTTCCAAAGAAGCTCTCCAGCGACGTTTGTTTGTTACTCATTGTGGCTATTTGGGGTTAGCAGCTTGTGGGCTTTATACCAACACTGCGACTGAGACTGAGTGCGCAGTGCGGGAAAGAGGCGAGGACGGAAGTGCTAAATATTAAAATAATGGGGCGCGGGCCACGCCCGGACTCACCGCTCTCACCTCCTGCTGTGCGGCCCGGTTCCTAGCAGGCCACGGACCGGTCCCGGGTTGGGGACCCCCTGGTCTCGCCCACGTGCCCAGCCACCCGGGCGACCAGCTTCTGTTTTGGCCGGGCAGAGGGGGCTTGAACGGCCCCGGTACGGGGAGGGGGATGGATGTTGAGCTGATCGGATTTGCCCGTGCAGTCAACCTTGCGAAAATGCTTTAAATTACAATTGTCTTAAAGGAATAGGCAGTAAATAAGAGCACAGCAAATATTTTGTTTTTTGTTTTCCGAGTAATTGGCTGCCTCCACGCTTACGTGGGATAATGACGTCCAGACAAATCTGGCTGCCGCCTGATGATGCTGGTTGTAATTTCTGGCGAAACGTCGTACTTGAGATTGTAAATGTCGTGGCTTAGCTCTCCAACACACAGCCGATGTGCTGTACTAGTATACTACACTACTATACACTACACTACTATACACTACACTATACACTACACTATACACTACTATACACTACACTACTATACACTACACTATACACTACACTATACACTAATATACACTACACTATACACTACACTACTATACACTACACTATACACTACACTACTACACACTACACTACACACTACACTATACACTACTATACACCACACTACTATATACTACACTACTATACACTACACTACTATATACTACATTATACACTACACTATACACTAATATACACTACACTATACACTACCCTACTATACACTACACTATACACTACACTATACACTACACTATACACTACACTATACACTACTATACACCACACTACTATACACTACACTACTATACACTACACTATACACTACGCTATACACTAGTGCTGTACTAGTGACGAATTGGCCACGTTCTGTTTATGTGACTTTTTGAAACACAGTGGTGTTTCTTAGGCGCTGTGCTCAATCCCATAGTTAATTCAAGCATCGTTTTCATACTTTACAGGTTTTTTTTCTTTTATACTTTTCTCGTTGTTCCAGTATTCTTCTGCTTATGTTTTTTTAATCTCAGCTTACGAATCTCAAACTATTTGAGATTTTGTTTTATAACTTGTGGTTTGTGTGAGCCGCGTGGAGGCATCTGCCGCTGTAGCGTAGAGATTTAAGGCCACACAAGCAATTGTTGACTTTTGCGGCTAAAGCAACATATTAGTTAATGATTCCTTAACACACTGCGGTTTTTTTTATTCTCCACGTGTGTGCAAGCGCTCTAAGTTATATTTATTTCACGATGAGTGAATGTATTTAATAAACACAAATTTTTCTAAAAAGTAGATTTGTTTGCAAAATACATTCATTTGTTTAACACGTAAAATAATAAATAAAAAAAGAGTTCTTATTATTTATTTATTTACAGCTTCATATATATTTTATCAATAGGTTAATTTATTCAATAAAAATGTTTATAAAAATGTTTATTGAATTAATAAATATATCTCTTTCCTTTCGTTTTTTCCCGTAATTATTTTCTTAAACCATAGACTACACGTGTAGCAGCTGCACGTGTAGCAGCTACACGTGCAGCAGCTACACGCAGCTACACGTGTACCTACGGTCAATCGGCACCGACTATAAGCACCTCCGAATAGCAGGGGCTTGGCTCCGTGCTGTGCGGAAGAAGTCCAACACTCGTTGACACGTGCCGGGTGATTTGGCGATAGTACTTTGGCCGCTGCATTGTTGTTGGTAATGGGCGCACAAGCACGCATTGACGACAGCACGTCTGTCCAACAGCACGCAGTGGCATTAAAATGTACTAATGTCTCGTGATTCACGGACTTCACAGGAGGTTCCCTTGATGGAGCTGCTCAGCCCGAGCTCTCAATGTCCTGGCGTGGTGGAATTGTCTTTGGCGTTGTCATCTGGTCTGACACTGTTAGTGAGACTAGGCTCAAATGAAAGCTGTCTCTGGTGTGGACCAATCAGTTTCAAAGCCAATGCACATACTGTCAGAGAGTGGGGGGTCTTTGTTGTCGTTTGCATTTTCACCACATGTATATGTGGTTAACGCAGACATGATTCCTTTCAAAGGCTTCACTTTGGTGTTTTAACATCTTAACACAACCGTTTTATTGCAAGAAAGGGGAAAACCCGATTATCAATCTTGATTTGAAGCTTTCTGCAGGAATCCATACTCTTTGGCTCTTTCAGGTAAAGTCACGTGGTAGGAAGAAAAATGAATAGATTACGACGTTTCGATCGCAACGCAAGCAATCGACATCAGGCGGAGGCTGACGATTGTTGCGTTGCGATCAGGCGCCTGATGACGATTGCTTGGGTTGCGATCGAAACGTCGTGATCTAGTAATTGTTTCCACCTACGTGGCTTTACCGAAAGAACGAAAGAGCACGAACCCTATTATCGCTAACAAATGTATTAATATTCTTTGGTTCTTTCGGTAAAGTCACGTAGAATGAGAATAAAATAATAAATTGATAAAAATAAAATAACACAATAATATTCTCACGACGTTTCGGCCACAACACAAGCGGCCTTCATCAGGTGAAGGGACGAGACGGTCTGGTATTATTGTGTTATTTTATTTTTATCAATTTATTATTTTATTCTCATTCTACGTGACTTTACCGAAAGAACCAAAGAAGATGAATCCTTGCAGTCACGAAAGCTTTAAATCGAAATTTAAATGTATTAATAGTTGAACACGTAGCAGGCTTTCGCGACCAATATAATCCATAATAGATCGCGATATAACCCCCACCCACCCTCCCACCCTCCCACCCCCCCCCCCCCCCCCCCCCAAAAAAAACCCCTCTATTATAAATGTATAATAGATGACGTCCCGTGCAGGACCCTTGTCCAAAGCACACATGAGAGAGGCCAAAGGGAATCCGAACTGAAGCAGACTATTTGTACTGCACCCAGGTGCGTGCTGACCTCTGAGCTGCTTGGACTCTTGTCTCACAAGCGACCTCACTCTCTTTCGCTAATGGTAGCCCCGAGCGAAGCGGATGATTTCACCGCGCGGCAAAATTCATCGCAGCAGCCAAATATTTTGAAGCGCATCTTCTCTGCGTGTCGGACGGGCGGGGGGGGCAGGGGAAACCCCCGAGGAGGACCTGGAGAGAGAGAGGAAAAAAAACACTCGACCACGGGGAGAGAGATATGTGGACTCCAAATATATAGCAGCAGGCGTCAGGGGTTGGGATTGAACCCATGACCTCCTGTATATCAGGCGAGGTAGTTAACATCTCCTAGCCACATTGATGATGATGAGAGAGAGAGAGACGCAAACTCCAAATATACAGCAGCAGGCGTCAGAGTTGTGATCGAACCCACGACCTCCTGTAGACCAGGCGAGGTAGTTAACATCTCCTAGCCACCTTGATAATGGTGAGAGAGACATGCAAACTCCAAATATACAGCAGACGTCAGGGTTGGGATCGAACCCACGACCTCCTGTATACCAGGTGTGGTAATCAACATCTCCTAGCCACCTTGATGATGATGAGAGAGAGAGACACGCAAACTCCAAATATACAGCAGCAGGCGTCAGAGTTGTGATCGAACCCACGACCTCCTGTAGACCAGGCGAGGCAGTTAACATCTCCTAGCCACCGTGGTGACCGAGAAAGAGGATAAGCATTGTGTGTAGTCACCAATGCAGTCGCTCATTATCCACTCGATTCATAGCTGGCCCATGAGCACACTGTCCAGGTATGGGACCATCCCCTCCTCCCTCCCTATAACCACCCCATCACTCATGGAGACTTCTCAGGGGGTTGGGAGTCTTTGACGACATAAAACACCCGGGCAGGTGTTTTGTTTTAGCAGGGGCTTGATGGTATAAGGCCCCCGCCTCTGAGTGGCACGCTCCAGGTTCGGCACCAGTGTTGACCAGCAGAGAGCCGACCCTTGACCGCACCTGGGCATCGATCACACCCCTCACATTTACACACGCGCACAACAAAGGCACATATCCCGCCCCCCCGTATTGCCTAGAACAGACTGTTTGGGGGGCAAGTGCTGTTGGCGAGCGCCTGTTAAGGCCAGCACGTTACACCGTTGGTGTGGATGGCCAACACCACGCCCGGCCGCCTTTGTCTCCCGAGTGTCGATGAATGAGATGACCGGCAGTGAGACGACTGACTGAATGAGATGACACACAAACACTAACACACACTCAGAGCTTTAGGCAACACATGGACCATGATGTGCCATAATGGGGCTGGCCTCCCTCCCTCCCTCAACTCCACTCCCTCCCTCCACTCCCTCCCTCCACTCACACCCTCCCTCCACTCCCTCCCTCCACTCCCTCCCTCTACTCCCACCCTCGACTCCCACCCTCCCTCCACTCCATCCCTCCACTCACACCCTCCCTCCACTCCCTCCCTCCACTCCCTCCCTCCACTCCCTCCCTCCATCCACTCGCTCCTTCCCTCAACTCCCTCCCTCCACTCCCTCCACTCCCTCCCTCCCTCCACTCCCTCCACTCCCTCCACTCCCTCCCTCGACTCCCTCCACTCCCTCCCTTCACTCCCACCCTCCACTCCCTCCACTCCCTCCACTCCCTCCCTCCCTCCACTCCCTCCACTCCCTCCCTCCACTCCCTCCACTGCCTCCCTCGACTCCCTCCACTCCCTCCCTCCACTCCCACCCTCCACTCCCTCCACTCCCTCCCTCCACTCCCTCCCTCCACTCCCTCCACTCTCTCCCTCCACTCCCTCCACTCCCTCCCTCCACTCCCTCCCTCCACTCCTTCCCTCCCTCAACTCCCTCCACTCCCTCCCTCCACTCCCTCCCTCCACTCCCTCCCTCCCTCCCCTCCCTCCCTCCCTCCACTACCTCCACTCCCTCCCTCCACTCCCTCCACTCCCTCCACTCCCTCCCTCCACTCCCTCCCTCCACTCCTTCCCTCCCTCAACTCCCTCCACTCCCTCCCTCCACTCCCTCCCTCCACTCCCTCCCTCCACTCCCTCCCTCCCTCCCTCCCTCCCTCCCTCCCTCCCCTCCCTCCACTACCTCCACTCCCTCCCTCCACTCCCTCCACTCCCTCCACTCCCTCCTCCACTCCCACCCTCCACTCCCTCAACTCCCTCCCTCCCTCCACTCCCTCCACTCCCTCCACTCCCTCCTCCACTCCCACCCTCCACTCCCTCCACTCCCTCCCTCCCTCCCTCCACTCCCTCCACTCCCTCCCTCCACTCCCTCCCTCCACGCCCACCCTCGACTCCCTCCACTCCCTCCCTCCACTCCCTCCCTCCACTCCCTCCCTCCCTCAACTCCCACCCTCCACTCCCTCCACTCCCTCCCTCCACTCCCTCCACTCCCTCCCTCCACTCCCTCCACTCCCTCCCTCCACTCCCTCCACACCCACCCTCTCTCCACTGCCTCCACTCCCTCCCTCCACTCCCTCCACTCACTCTCTCCCTCCACTCCCTCCCTCCACTCCCTCCCTCCACTCCCTCCACTCCCACCCTCTCTCCACTGCCTCCACTCCCTCCACTCCCTCCCTCCACTCCCTCCCTCCACTCCCTCCCTCCACTCCCTCCACTCTTTCCCTCCACTCCCTCCACTCCCTCCCTCCCTCCACTCCCTCCCTCCCTCCACTCCCTCCCTCCACTCCCTCCACTCCCTCCCTCCCTCCCCTTTGCCACGAACACTACGAGTGCTGGGCAAACGCAACCCAGCCACGCGTAATGGACGGGCGTTGTGGACACAGCGCGCGGAGGGAATCCTCGGTTGGACCCCACCACCACCACCCCCACCCCCTGCCTCGCAGCGTCTCTGCCTTGCATCACAAGTTGAGGTCCTTCGACCGGATCATTGGCAAACCTCAATGTTGACTCCCCCCCACCCTCCCCCCCCCCGTCATCTCTATCTCAACGGCGCCGCAGTTTGGAACAACGATGGCGAGCTTCTAGAATAATCCCCACCACCTCCTTCCACTCCGTCATCGCCGCGGTCGATCGATCGACAGGCCGTGTCGGCTGGGGTAAAATGTGGGCACTCCCACGTCCTTTAACGACGCCTGGATCAGGCGTGGAAGAGTAGGCCAAATGCCACTGCGGAGGAAGGGGCTCTCTAGATATCCCCCCGTCGTGGAAGAGACCCCCCCCCCCCCTTTACAACCCAACAGTGGCGTGCGCCGGCATTTGCAGGGCTGCGCCTTTGCTCCTGCATTGTGCGCTGCAGAAGGTAAGCTCGCGCGCCTTAATAGGCGCTCGCTAACAGCACTTGCCTCGACGGACGATTGTGTGGGGGGCTGGTGGTGTAGTCGCGGGCTGCGCTGCGAACCCGGCGACCCGAGTTCGATTCCTGCCACCGAGACCACCGGCGATTATCTGAACCGGTTCTGGGTCCCCTCCCCCTAGGTCGACTCAGCCACAAAATGTGTGCCTGGTTCGGTGTGTAGCAAAACACCGCCGCTGGGGGGTAGACAAAGGCGGCCGGGCGTGGTGCTGGCCAGCCACCCGCTTGTGCGCTGTTCCGGCCTGCTCGCGAACGGCACTTGCCCCAGCAGCCCGTTAAGGCTACACGGCGATGGGGAGTGAATCTTTGTCTTTGTGTGCTTTACGCTTTGGTTCTATTCGGTAAAGTCACGTAGGTAAAAATAAAACAACAAAAAAACACGACGTTTCGGCCACAACACAAGTGGCCTTCATCAGGTGAAGGGACGAGACTGTCTGGAGGACAGCGCTGGAGTGAACACAGCCAAGTTCAGTCCGCGACCTTTAAGCTGTGTGAGAGGAATTAAGGTGCCTTGGCAAAGGAATTAGCATAAATTAAGGTGCCTTTGTCAAGGCACCTTTGTCAAGGCACCTTAATTCCTCTCACACAGCTTAAAGGTCGCGGTCTGAGCTTGGCTGTGTTCACTCCAGCGCTGTCCTCGAGACAGTCTGGTCCCTTCACCTGATGAAGGCCGCTTGTGTTGTGGCCGAAACGTTCGTGATTTTTTGTTGTTTTATTTTTTTACCTACTACGTGACTTTACCGAATAGAACCAAAGAGCATGGATCCTTGCAGTCACGAAAGCTTCAAATCTAGACTTTGTGTGCTTGTGTACCGTCGGTGTCCGCTTTGTGTAAATCACTTCACGTGCGTAGCACGACAGGGACACGTTTGTGACGTGAACGCCAGCGAGTGTTTACGAGCGGACGATGGCCAGAGCACCTAGCTACAAACCCTCACCCCCCGCGACCCCGGTTCGACTCCAGTGACCGAGTGACCGAGTGACGAGCGGCGAATGTCCAAGGCGATCCTGGGCGTGCACCCCTAGGTCGACTCAGCCTTAAAACACCAGTGGCCGGTGAGGTGTGGGTGGCCCGGTACCGGAGGCTTCCGTTGGTGCTGGTGATGATGGTGGTGTAGCGGCCAGCGCGACGCTGCGGCACGAACCCCGCGTGCCCGAGTTCGATTCCCGCTCAGGGCCAACACCCAGTGATAGGGATTGTCTGAAGCGGTCCTGGGCCTCCCGTAGGTCAACTCAGCCTCAAAATGAGTAGCCGGTGCGACGTGTAGTAAACATCGTCACTGGGGAGACAAAGGCGGCCGGACGTGGTGATGGCCACCAACCCCCTCGTGTGCCGTTCTGGCCTCCGTAGATGCTCGCTAACAGCACTTGCCCCTTACAGCCTGTTAAGCCTATACGGGGGATCTTTGTCTTTGCTGTCCCAAATGAGCCATTCAATCATTTGCGCCGTGATCGTCGTTGGTGCGGCCCCAGCTCCTTGCGAACGACGTCCACGGGAATCTCGAGCGGTCGTCGTGAGCGTGGAGGAGTGGAGATGGATGGAGATGGTTGGAGATGGATGGAGATGGTTGGAGATGGATGGAGATGGTTGGAGATGGATGGAAATGGGAGGAAATTGATGGAGATGGGTGGAGATGGTTGGAGATGGATGGAGATGGATGGAGATGGTTGGAGATGGATGGAGATGGTTGGAGATGGTTGGAGATGTATGGAGATGGATGGAGATGGATGGAGATGGTTGGAGATGGTTGAGATGTATGGAGATGGTTGGAGATGGATGGAAATGGGAGGGAATTGATGGAGATGGTTGGAGATGGATGGAGATGGTAGTAGATGGATGGAGATGGTTGGAGATGGATGGAGATGGTTGGAGATGGATGGAGATGGTTGGAGATGGATGGAAATCGGCCGAAAATCGCCTCCGATCAATGCGTTGAGTTCGCGGTGTGCAGGTCGGCCCCCCACGCTCTGCCACCTTTGCCTTTCTGCCCCCCTTCCCCGATTACCCACGCCCCTCTCGGCGTGGATGTTCTCGCAAACGCTCGCGATTGCGTCTCCCTCTCTCATCTCTCTCTCTCTCATCTCTCTCTCTCATCTCTCTCTCATCTCTCATCTCTCTCTCGTCTCTCTCGTCTCTGTCATCTCTCTCTCGTCTCTCTCGTCTCTCTCATCTCTCTCTCATCTATCTCTCGTCTCTCTCTCATCTCCCTCTCTTATATCTCTCATCTCTCTCTCATCTCTCTCTCATCTCTCATCCCTCTCGTCTCTCTCTCTCTAATCTCTCTCTCATCTCTCTCATCTCTCTCTCATCTCTCTCTCATCTTTCTCTCATCTCTCTCATCTCTCTCATCTATCTCATCTCATCTCTCTCATCTCTCTCATCTCTCTCATCTCTCTCATCTCTCTCATCTCTCTCTCATCTCTCATCTTTCTTTCACGCTCGTATTTCTGTCTCTCATCTCTCATCTTTCTCTCACGCTCGTATTTCTGTCTCTCATCTCTCTCGTCTCCCTCTCGTCTCTCTCTCTCTCTCTCATCTCTCTCATCTTTCTCTCACGCTCGTATTTCCGTCTTCCATCTCTCTCTCTCCCACACTTGCTCGCATCTCTCTACCATCTCTCATCTCACCTCTCATCTCTCTCTCATCTCTCTCATCTCTCTCATCTCTCTCTCATCTCTCTCATCTCTCTCATCTCTCTCATCTCTCTCTCATCTCTCATCTCTCTCTCTCATCTCTCTCATCTCTCTCATCTCTCTCGTCTCTCATCTCTCTCTCATCTCTCTCATCTCTCTCATCTCTCGTCTCTCTCATCTCTCTCTCTCTAATCTCTCTCGTCTCCCTCTCGTCTCTCTCTCTCATCTCTCGCATCTTTCTCTCACGCTCGTATTTCCGTCTCCCATCTCTCTCTCTCCCACACTTGCTCGCATCTCTCGATCATCTCTCATCTCACCTCTCATCTCTCCACTCCCCGCCCCCCCCCCCGACCGCAGACTCGGAGTTCCCCGTGGACTTCTCCATGGTGCTGACGGTGCGTGCGCGCAAGGGCACGCAGGCATTCCTGCTCTCGCTCTACAGCGAGCAGGGCATGCAGCAGCTGGGCCTCGAGGTGGGACGTTCGCCCGTGTTCCTCTACGAGGATCAGAACGGTCTGCCGCCCCCCGAAGAGTATCCCATCTTCAAAGGGCTCAACCTTGCAGACGGAAAGTGAGTGGGGAGTGTGGGGGGGGGGGGGGTGGAGGGGGGGGGGGGAGAGGCGTCGGATTGTGTGGGGGTCGTTCTTGTTTACTGAAGTGGCAGATGTGGGGAGACAAGGGTGGTGGTGTGAGGTGAGACGAGAGAGATGGAGGAGGAGTGAGATGGAGATATAGTGAGATAGAGATGTAGTGAGATAGAGATGTAGTGAGATGTAGTGAGATAGAAATGCATTGAGATTTAGTGAGATAGAGATGTAGTAAGATAGAAATGTAGTGAGATAGAGATGTAGTGAGATAGAGAAGTAGTGAGATAGAGATGTAGTGAGATAGAGATGTAGTGAGATAGAGATGTAGTGAGATAGAGATGTAGTGAAATAGAGATGTAGTGAGATAGAGATGTAGTGAGATAGAGATGTAGTGAAATAGAGATGTAGTGAGATTGAGATGTCGTGAGATAGAGATGTAGTGAAATAGAGATGTAGTGAGATAGAGATGTAGTGAGATAGAGATGTAGTGAGATAGAGATGTAGTGAGATAGAGATGTAGCGAAATAGAGATGTAGTGAGATAGAGATGTAGTGAGATAGAGATGTAGTGAGATAGAGATGTAGTGAGATAGAGATGTAGGGAAATAGAGATGTAGTGAGATAGAGATGTAGTGAGATAGAGATGTAGTGAGATAGAGATGTAGTGAGATAGAGATGTAGCGAAATAGAGATGTAGTGAGATAGAGATGTAGTGAGATAGAGATGTAGTGAGATAGAGATGTAGTGAGATAGAGATGTAATAAAATGAAAGAGATGGAGAAATGTTCCAGAGTGAAACGTCGATGTGGTGGTGCTGTTGCTGCGACTGCGTCTTTAACGTTCAAATGCAATTCCCCTGTTCAACAACCAAAGAACTTTACAATGTCTGGGGGAAGTCTCAGGGTGGGATTCCCCAATCGGCAATGTGACCCAATTGGGAACGTGACCTTATTGGGAATGTGACCCAATTGGGAATGTGACCCAATTGGGAATGTGACAGAAGCGTCAATGTGCCCCAATTGGGAATGTGACCCAATGGGGAATGTCCCAGAATTCGCAATGTGCCCCAATCGGGAATGTGACCCAATCTCGGGAATGTGACCCAATCGGGAACGTGCCCCTTTTCCTCCGCCCTTGAAACCCACCATTGCCTCCTCCGGCTGCCCCTTCTCGCCTCCACCCCCCCCCCCCCCCCACCGCGACTAACCACCCCCACCCCCCACCCCCGCCGCAGGTGGCACCGCGTGGCACTGAGCGTGCGCGGGCAGAACGTGACGCTGACGCTGGACTGCCGGAGGAGCGTGACGAGGCCCCTGGCGCGCTCCCTCGCCGGCTCGCGGATCGACGTCAACGGGATCGCCGTCTTCGGCACCCGCATCCTGGACGAGGAGGCCTTCGAGGTGAGACGCGTGACCCCCGCCCCCCCTCGCCCCCCCCCCCTGCACCCCTAACCCCCCCAACTACCCCCACCCCCACGCAGCTGGAGCATCTGCCTTCCACCACGGTCGTGCACAAGTCCGCGCCAGCCGGCTCTGCCCCGCGGCATCCTCCTTGCCGGCGGGCGAGCCCTCCGCAACGGAACGCGACGCGCCTCGAGGTGCACCTAGCCTGGCGCGCGCGCGTGGGGCATTTGTAATATCGAGTGCGTCGGGGGGGGGGGGGGGAGGAGGGGGGCGTGGCTCAGCGGTTAGCGAGTCGCTGAGCCGCCCCTTGGTGGGCGCTCGCGACCCGAGCGCTTGCACCCGGCGGAGGCCCTACGGGGGAGGCCCTACGGCGGAGGCCCTACGGCGGAGGCCCTACGGCGGAGGCCCTATGGCGGAGGCCCTATTGCGGAGCCGGGACCTTTCGGGCGACGCGACGGGCGGTGCGGAGGTCGACGGCATCGGTGACGTTTGCCGACGGAAGCGCGGCGGCCTCACCGGGGTCCGGTGAGGCCACCGAGCGGCCCTTAAGGCGATCGCCGCGCAGCAGGCCGTCGAGACGACGTCACCCCCCGGCCTTCCGACGCCAATCCGAAGGTGGGGAAACATTCCGGATGGACGGCCGGGCGGACGGCGAGCGGGCAGAGGCCGCGGAGCGCGGCGTTGCGGTTCGCCGCCTCACCCCAAGCGACCGTGGCCGCGCTCGGGCGACGGTCGCCCATGGCGCTCGCCGCGGCCTTCAAGCCGTTGAATCGTCACCTGGGCCCGCCGCCCCCTTCTCCTCCGCCGCTTTGACCTGTGGAGGGCTGAGAGAGCGAGAAGAGGGAGAGGCGGGGGGCGGGTGGTTAATGAGCAGCCGGCGTCGCCAGGGTTACGACGAGGGCGTAGCGGGGGAGGTTCCCTCGTGGGGTTGGGAGTTATCGGCGTGGCGAGGGCACCGGTGGGGCCCACAGAGGTCGGAGTGGGGGGCACCGGTGGGGCCCACAGAGGTCGGAGCGGGGGGCACCGGTAGGGCCCACAGAGGTCGGAGCGGGGGGCACCGGTGGGGCCCACAGAGGTCGGAGCGGGGGCACCGGTGGGGCCCACAGAGGTCGGAGCGGGGGCACCGGTGGGGCCCACAGAGGTCGGAGCGGGGGGCACCGGTGGGGCCCACAGAGGTCGGAGCGGGGGGCCGGTGGAGCCCACAGAGGTCAGAGGTCGGAGCGGGGGCACCGGTGGGTCCCACAGAGGTCAGAGGTCAGAGCGGTGGCACCGAAATCGAACCGTCCGGAGTCATCGTCGCTACGCCGCGGCGGAAGCGTCCTCCGTCGGTGCTGAGCCGGTGGACAAAATTCCACGTTCCTATGGCGAGGACGAGTCTGTTCCATAGGACAACCGCAGTACTCATTTTATCAACCGCCGCGCCCCCTGTAGGGTGGGATGACGGCGGGGGGGGGGGGGGAGGGGGGGGGTGTGATTCAGCCCATCACACCTCCAGGGGGAGGGGTAATCGATAAAACAAGTACCGCTTTGTGGGAACTTCGACAGTGGCTGCTGTCCTTCGGATCGCCTCCTCTCTCTCCCCCCGCCCCCCGTCATACGAATGTGGAATTTCCACCCGCCGCCGGCTCTAGATGAGTAGCAGCGGCTGTGGGGGGTTCTCCTCGGGCTGGCTACTCCCACCCCCCAGGCGAACCACGCATAGTGGGTCGCTGCTTCTGAGGGCGGTGGAGGAACCCAATACCTCTGGGGGGGGGGGGTGGGAGGGGGCATGAGACCCCCCCCCCCCCCCACCGTACCCTCACGTGACCCCTCGCCCTTCGTCACGGTCGGCAACCCTCTCCGCCTACCCCACTGCTTCCCCCGCCACCACCATCACCACAATCACCACCACCACAATCACCACCACCACAATCACCACCGCAACCATCACCACAACCACCACAACCACCACCACAACCACCACAACCACCAACATAACCACAACCACCACCACAACAACCACCACCACCACCACAACCACCACCACAACCACCACCACAACAACCACCACAACCACCACCACAACCACCACCACCACAACCACCACCACAACCACCACCACAACCACCACCACAACCACCACCACCACCACCACAACCACCACAACCACCACCACAACCACCACAACCACCACCATAACCACAACCACCACAACCACCACCACAACCACCACCACCACAACCACAATCACCGCAGTCACCACAACCACAACCACCACCACAACCCATCACACCACAATCACCACCACCACAACCACCACCACTACCACAACCACCACCATAACCACCACCACAACCACCACCACAATCACCACCACCACCACAACCATCACCACCACAACCACCACAACCACCACCATAACCACCACCACCACAACCACCACCGTAGCTCCTGCTCCTTCTCCCTCCTGTTTGCAGACCCCCCCCCCCTTCACTTAGGAGGTGGGGTAGATCGGGGGGGGAGGCACCTACCACCCCCCTGTATTCGGGGGCGGCTAAAACAATAAATGTAACGTCCGATCGTTGAAAGGCGTTCTGTGCGAAGTCGCGGCTGCTGACTTCTGCTGCCGCCCCAGCCATGGAATGCGTGCGGGGAGAGAGAGAAGAGAGAGGAGAGAGAGGAGAGAGAGAGGAGAGAGAGAGAGGAGAGAGAGGAGAGAGAGAGAGGAGAGAGAGAAGAGAGAGGAGAGAGAGAGAAGAGAGAGAGGAGAGAGGAGAGAGAGGAGAGAGAGAGAAGAGAGAGGAGAGAGAAGAGAGAGTGGAGAGAGAGAAGAGAGAGAGGAGAGAGAGGAGAGAGAGGAGAGAGAGGAGAGAGGAGAGAGAGAGGAGAGAGAGAGAGGAGAGAGAGAGGAGAGAGAGGAGAGAGAGAAGAGAGAGGAGAGAGAGAGGAGAGAGAAGAGAGAGAGAGGAGAGAGAGAGGAGAGAGAGAGAAGAGAGAGAGGAGAGAGGAGAGAGAGGAGAGAGAGGAGAGAGAGAAGAGAGAGAGAGAGAAGAGAGAGGAGAGAGAGAGAGGAGAGAGAGAAGAGAGAGGAGAGAGAGAGAGGAGAGAGGAGAGAGAGGAGAGAGAGAGAGGAGAGAGAGAGGAGAGAGAAGAGAGAGGAGAGAGAGGAGAGAGAGGAGAGAGAGGAGAGAGAGAGAGGAGAGAGAGAGAGAGGAGAGAAAGGAGAGAGAGAGAGGAGAGAGAGAGAGAGGAGAGAGAGAAGAGTGAGAGAGGAGAGAGAGGAGAGAGGAGAGAGAGGAGAGAGAGAGGAGAGAGAGAAGAGAGGAGAGAGAGAAAGAGAGTGGAGAGAGAGAAGAGAGAGAGGAGAGAGGAGAGAGAGAGGAGAGAGAGAAGGAGAGAGGAGAGAGAGGAGAGAGAGAGAAGAGAGAGAGGAGAGAGAGAGAGGAGAGAGAGAGGAGAGAGAGGAGAGAGGAGAGAGAGGAGAGAGAGAGAGGGAGGAGAGAGAGGAGAGAGAGAGGAGAGAGAGAGGGGTGGTGGTCAGGCGATAAAGACGCATTCCACGGGCGACCCCACCGCTGTGCCTGCCTTCAACTTTCCTTCTCGCCGTACGTAGCCGGCCGTGCTAATCGGAGGCGCGTGGGAGGGACGAGGAACCCAAACCCAGAAAGGAGTTCTACTGAAATGAGTTTGTCAATCTCGAGTCGTGCTTCTTCTTTTTCTTGACCTGGGGGTGCACGGTGCACCCCAGGGGGTGCGAGATTCCCTTGCTGGGGGGAGGGGGAGGGGCGAGACGCGACCAGATTTATGTTCGAGGGCAAATCATCGAAACCGCACAAATTAAGCACGTCCACGTTCATTTACAACTTCCTTTGTTTCATCAACCCCTATGCGTCGAATAACATTGCACGTTTTTTTTTATTATCATCGATTGAGAACCAAATGGGTGCAAGGCTGCGGCAAAGTTCAAGGACCCGCCGGTGTTGACGGCGATTTCAAAGTGCCCAGCTTCCCCGTGGCTTCCTAACATCGGCGGGGAAGAGCGTTCCAGACGGCCGCCTCGTCGGTTCGACGGCTGCGATGATGGCTTTGTCGCTCCTTGACGACATCAGCGAGGTGTGAACAACAACATCAACAACAACAGCAGCAACAATGTAAATACGCAGACGAATACATCGGAGACGACACGATTTCTTTGCCCGGAGAAGTCGCGGATTCTCCCCGGCCACGGCGTACCGTCGCTGGCGCCTCAAGCCGGAGAGGCGCTCCTTCGGTTCCCACGGTGGCAGCCGGTTCCGGGCTCGCTCCGCGCGCGTGCGCTGCGGGCGCGCGCGGAGCGAAACGTCGGACACCGCGGCGGTCGGAGGGGGGGGGGGGGGGAGCGGCTGTAGTTTGAGTGACGTGGTCGTGGGTGACGTCTGAAGACACGCGTCCACAAGAGCTCGGAGTTTGGAGGAGGAGGAGGAGGAGGAGGTCGGTGTCTTTGGTTCCAGCCGTGCGGGGGATGGAAAGGCACTGACCGGGGGGGGGGGGGGGCGAGGAGGGGAAAATAACCCCAGGAATGGAAAGAAAAATAAAGCGATCATTAACGAGCTCACACAGGACTCACCGCCAGCCGTGCCGGCTTCACTCCACACGCCGTCGTGACCTCCGCCACCTCTGTTACTCTGCCTGTGACTCTGCCTGTTACTCTGCCTGTGTCTGTGACTCTGCCTGTGACGCTGTCTGTGACTCTACCTGTGTCTATGACTGCCTGTGACTCTGCCTGTGTCTGTGACTCTGCCTGTGTCTGTGACTCTGCCTGTGACTCTGTCTGTGTCTGTGACTCTGTCTGTGTCTGTGACTCTGTCTGTGTCTGTGACTCTGTCTGTGACTCTGCCTGTGTCTGTGACTCTGCCTGTGTCTGTGGCTCTGCCTGTGTCTGTGACTTTGCCTGTGCCTGTGACTGTGTCTAGTGTCTGTGGCTCTGCCTGTGACTCTGCCTGTGACTCTGCCTGTGTCTGTGACTCTGCCTGTGTCTGTGGCTCTGCCTGTGTCTGTGACTCTGCCTGTGTCTGTGTCTGTGACTCTGCTGTGACTGTGACTCTGCCTGTGACTCTGCCTGTGACTCTGCCTGTGTATGTGACTCTGCCTGTGTCTGTGACTCTGCCTGTGTCTGTGGCTCTGCCTGTGTCTGTGACTCTGCCTGTGTCTGTGACTCTGCCTGTGTCTGTGACTCTGCCTGTGACTCTGCCTGTGTCTGTGGCTCTGCCTGTGTCTGTGACTCTGCCTGTGTCTGTGTCTGTGACTCTGCTGTGACTGTGACTCTGCCTGTGTCTGTGACTCTGCCTGTGTCTGTGACTCTGCCTGTGACTCTGCCTGTGTCTGCGTCTGTGACTCTGCCTGTGACTGTGACTCTGCCTGTGACTGTGACTCTGCCTGTGACTCTGCATGTGACTGTGACTCTGCCTGTGACTCTGCCTGTGACTCTGTCTGTTTCTCTGCCTGTGACTCTGCCTGTGACTGTGACTCTGCCTGTGACTCTGTCTGTGACTGTGACTCTGCCTGTGACTCTGCCTGTGACTCTGCCTGTGTCTGTGACTCTGCCTGTGACTGTGACTCTGCCTGTGACTGTGACTCTGCCTGTGACTCTGCCTGTGACTCCTGCCTGTGACTCTGCCTGTGACTCTATCGGTGTCTGTGGCTCTGCCTGTGTCTGTGCGACACAGGACCGACGCCACATAACGAACCCAACGAGCCTGGAGACGCTCTCACTCAGGATTTTCTGACCGATAATAATTAAAAATTATGATGATAATAATAACAATAACATGAATAATAATAACATGGATAATAATAACAGGAAGAATAATAATAGTAACAACATGAATAATAATAACATGAATAATAATAACATGGATAATAACACGAATAATAATAAAATGAATACTAATAACATGGATAATAATAACATTAATAATAATAACAAGAATTATAACATGAATAATAACATGGATAATAAGAATAACACGAAAAAGAATGCGAATAATAGCAACATTAATAATAACAACATGAAAAATAATAACATCAATACTAAAAACATCAATAATAATAGTAGCAGTATTTATCATCTCCCAGCCTACCCACCTAGCCTCCACCTCGCCCCCGGCCACATTGTCGCGGACGAGCGGTCGGAGCGGATGTCGCGAGGTGGAACGACGCGGCGACACCGCTAACACCGAGCCCCCCAAGAGTAGACACAGAGCCCCCCAGCGGAAGACACACAGCCCCCCAATTATTGTTTTGTTGACTCCCGAGCGCCGTACTCATCGCACGGCAGCGACGCGTACCATCACGTGGGGTGGGGGGTGGAGTGGGGGGTTGGGGGCTTTGCATTTATTTTTAAAATAAAATTGCTGAAACGACTTTGATCGAAAAAAAAACCGTCTCTGCAGGCAGACGTCTGTCGCTCGTGGGTCAATGTCTCTGCCGAACGCCGGCGTCTCTCCAACGTCGAAATCGCTCGCTCGCTCACTCGCTCGCACACCGGAACGTCGGTGCCGTCCGTCCGTACGTTCACGAAAAACTCGCGAATGAAACCAACGTCCGGGCTGGGGCGGGGGTGGTGGTGGTGGTGGTGTCCACGTGTCACCGAGGGTGTTGGAAATGCGAGGTGTCTACTCTAGGGTGTTGTTGGAAATGCGACGTGATGGGGGGTGCGCGGAGATGAACACTAAAGAGGAAGGAGGGTGGGGGGGGGGTTGGTGGTGGTGGTGGTGACAGTCGCCGTGGCTTTTGGTGAACGCGCGACGCCTTTTCCTGGCACAGATCTGGAGCGCGAGGCTCCGGCATCAACACCCTCAGGGTTAGGGCGTTTCGTCTGAGCTCCTGCCCGTTTAATATCCTGTGCCGAAGCATACCGGGCCTCGCCCGCGCGAGCGTTATAAAGCCACCTTCTGTTGGTGCCACAGACGACAATAACGGCAACTCACCACGATCCAGGCCACGCCGACTCCCTCCCCACTAGACACTCACACTGACTCCCTCCCCACTAGACACTCACACTGACTCTCTCCCCAAAAGACACTCACACTGACTCCCTCCCCACTAGACACTCACACTGACTCCCTCCCCACTAGACACTGACTCCCTCCCCACTAGAGACTCACACTGACTCCCTCCCCACTAGACACTCACACTGACTCCCTCCCCACTTGACACTGACTCCCTCCCCACTAGAGACTCACACTGACTCCCTCCCCACTAGACACTCACACTGACTCCCTCCCCACTAGACACTGACTCCGTCCCCACTAGAGACTCACACTGACTCCCTCCCCACTAGAGACTCACACTGACTCCCTCTCCACTAGACACTCACACTGACTCCCTCCCCACTTGACACTGACTCCCTCCCCACTAGAGACGCACACTGACTCCCTCGCCACTAGACACTCACACTGACTCCCTCCCCACTTGACACTGACTCCCTCCCCACTAGAGACTCACACTGACTCCCTCCCCACTAGACACTCACACTGACTCCCTCCCCACTAGACACTCACACTGACTCCCTCCCCACTAAACACTGACTCCCTCCCCACTAGAGACTCACACTGACTCCCTCCCCACTAGACACTCACACTGACTCCCTCCCCACTAGACACTCACACTGACTCCCTCCCCACTAGACACTCACACTGACTTCCTCCCCACTAGACACTCACACTGACTCCCTCCCCACTAGAGACTCACACTGACTCCATCCCCACTAGAGACTCACACTGACTCCCTCCCCACTAGACACTCACACTGACTCCCTCCCCACTAGACACTCACACTGACTCCCTCCCCACTAGACACTGACTCCCTCCGAACTAGAGACTCACACTGACTCCCTCCCCACTAAAGGCTAACACTGACTCCCTCCCCACTAGACGCTCACACTGACTCCCTGCCCACTAGACATTCACACTGACTCCCTCCCCACTAGAGACTCACACTGACTCCCTTCCCACTAGACACTCACACTGACTCCCTCCCCACTAGATACTCACACTGACTCCCTCCCCACTAGACACTCACACTGACTCCCTCCCCACTAGACACTCACACTGACTCCCTCCCCACTAGACACTCACACTGACGCTCTCCCCACTAGAGACTCACACTGACTCCTTCCCCACTAGACACTCACACTGACTCCTTCCCCACTAGACACTCACACTGACTCCTTCCCCACTAGACACTCACACTGACTCCCTCCCCACTAGCCACTCACACTGACTCCATCCCCACTAGACACTCACACTGACTCCCTCCCCACTAGACACTCACACTGACTCTCTCCCCACTAGTCACTCACACTGACTCCCTCCCCACTAGACACTCACACTGACTCCCTCCCCACTAGACACTCACACTAACTCCCTCCCCACTAGACACTCAAACTGACTCCCTCCCCACTAGACACTCACACTGACTCTCTCCCCACTAGACACTCACACTGACTCCCTCCCCACTAGACACTCACACTGACTCCCTCCCCACTAGTCACTCACACTGACTCCCTCCCCACTAGACACTCACACTGACTCCCTCCCCACTAGACACTCACACTGACTCCCTCCCCACTAGACACTCACACTGACTCCCTCCCCACTAGACACTCACACTGACTCCCTCCCCACTAGAGACTCACACTGACTCCCTCCCCACTAGAGACTCACACTGACTCCCTCCCCACTAGACACTCACACTGACTCCATCCCCACTAGACACTCACACTGACTCCGTCCCCACTAGATACTCACACTGACTCCCTCCCCACTAGTCACTCACACTGACTCCCTCCCCACTAGACACTCACACTGACTCCCTCCCCACTAGAGACTCACACTGACTCCCTCCCCACTAGAGACTCACACTGACTCCCTCCCCACTAGACACTCACACTGACTCCCTCCCCACTAGACACTCACACTGACTCCCTCCCCACTAGACACTCACACTGACTCCCTCCCCACTAGTCACTCACACTGACTCCCTCCCCACTAGACACTCACACTGACTCCCTCCCCACTAGACACTCACACTGACTCCCTCCCCACTAGACACTCACACTAACTCCCTCCCCACTAGACACTCAAACTGACTCCCTCCCCACTAGACACTCACACTGACTCCCTCCCCACTAGACACTCACACTGACTCCCTCCCCACTAGTCACTCACACTGACTCCCCACGAGTCACTCACACTGACTCCCTCTCCACTAGAGACTCACACTGACTCCCTCCCCACTAGACACTCACAGTGACTCCCTCCCCACTAGAGACTCACACTGACTCCCTCCCCACTAGAGACTCACACTGACTCCCTCCCCACTAGAGACTCACACTGACTCCCTCCCCACTAGAGACTCACACTGAATCCCTCCCATTAGACACTCACACAGACTCCCTCCCCACTAGACACTGACTCCCTCCCCACTAGACACTCACACTGACTCCCTCCCCACTAGTCACTGACTCCCTCCCCACTAGTCACTCACACTGACTCCCTCCCCACTAGACACTGACTCCCTCCCCACTAGACACTAACTCCCTCCCTACTAGACACTCACACTGACTTCCTCCCCACTAGACACTCACATTGACTCCCTCCCCACTAGTCACTCACACTGACTCCCTCCCCACTAGACACTAGCACTGACTCCCTCACCACTAGACACTCACACTGACTCCCTCCCCACTAGAGACTCACACTGACTCCCTCCCCACTAGACACTCACACTGACTCCCTCCCCATTAGACACTCACACTGACTCCCTCCCCACTAGACACTCACACTGACTCCCTCCCCACTAAATACTCACACTGACTCCCTCCCTACTAGTCACTGACTCCCTCCCCACGAGACACTGACTCCCTCCCCACTAGTCACTCACACTAACTCCCTCCCCACTAGTCACTGACTCCCTCCCCACTAGACACTAACACTTACTCCCTCCCCACTAGTCACTGACTCCCTCCCCACTAGTCACTGACTCCCTCCCCACTAGACACTGACTTCCTCCCCACAAGACACTCACACTGACTCCCTCCCCACTAGACACTGACTCCCTCCACACTAGTCACTGACTCCCTCCCCACTAGTCACTGACTCCCTCCCCACTAGACACTCACACTGACTCCCTCCCCACTAGACACTGACTCCCTCCCCAATAGACACTGACTCCCTCCCCACTAGACACTGACTCCCTCCCCACTAGACACTGACTCCCTCCCCACTAGACACTGACTCCCTCCCCACTAGACACTGACTCCCTCCCCACTAGACACTGACTCCCTCACCACTAGTCACTGACTCCCTCCCCACTAGACACTGACTCCCTCCCCACTAGACACTCACACTGACTCCCTCCCCACTAGACACTCACACTGACTCCCTCCCCACTAGACACTCACGCTAACTCCCTCCCCACTAGTCACTCACACTGACTCCCTCCCCACTAGACACTGACTCCCTCCCCACTAGACACTCACACTGACTCCCTCCCCAGTAGTCACTCACACTGACTCCCTCCTCACTAGACCCTCACACTGACTCCCTCCCCACTAGAGACTCACACTGACTCCCTCCCCACTAGACACTCAAACTGACTCCCTCCCCACTAGACACTGACTCCCTCCTCATGAGACACTCACACTGACTCCCTCCCCACTAGCCACTAGCACTGACTCCCTCCCCACTAGACACTGACTCCCTCCCCACTAGACACTGACTCCCTCCACACTTTACACTGACTCCCTCCCCACTAGTCACTGACTCCCTCCCCACTAGACACTGACTCCCTCCCCACTAGATGCTGACTCCCTCCCCACTAGTCACTGACTCCCTCCCCACTAGACACTGACTCCCTCCCCACTAGTCACTCACACTGACTCTCTCCCCACTTGACACTGACTCCCTCCCCACTAGACACTGACTCCCTCCCCACTAGACACTCTCACTGACACCCTCCCCACTAGACACTCACACTGACTCCCTCCCCACTAGTCACTCACACTGACTCCCTCCCCACTAGACACTCACACTGACTCCCTCCCCACTAGACACTCACACTGACTCCCTCCCCACTAGTCACTGACTCCTTCCCCACTAGTCACTCACACTGACTCCCTCCCCACTAGACACTGACTCCCTCCCCATTAGACACTAACTCCCTCCCCACTAGACACTCACACTGACTCCCTCCCCACTAGACACTCACATTGACTCCCTCCCCACTAGTCACTCACACTGACTCCCTCCCCACTGGACACTCACACTGACTCCCTCCCCACTAGACACTCACACTGACTCCCTCCCCACTGGAGACTCACACTGACTCCCTCCCCACTAGACACTCACACTGACTCCCTCCCTACTGGACACTCACACTGACTCCCTCCCCACTAGACACTCACACTGACTCCCTCCCCACTAAACACTCACACTGACTCCCTCCCTACTAGTCACTGACTCCCTCCCCACGAGACACTGACTCCCTCTCCACTAGTCACTCACACTGACTCCCTCCCCACTAGTCACTCACACTGACTCCCTCCCCACTAGACACTGACTCCCTCCCCACTAGACACTGACTCCCTCACCACTAGTCACTGACTCCCTCCCCACTAGACACTGACTCCCTCCCCACTAGACACTCACACTGACTCCCTCCCCACTAAACACTCACACTGACTCCCTCCCTACTAGTCACTGACTCCGTCCCCACGAGACACTGACTCCCTCCCCACTAGTCACTCACACTGACTCCCTCCCCACTAGTCACTCACACTGACTCCCTCCCCACTAGACACTGACTCCCTCCCCACTAGACACTGACTCCCTCACCACTAGTCACTGACTCCCTCCCCACTAGACACTGACTCCCTCCCCACTAGACACTCACACTGACTCCCTCCCCACTAGACACTCACACTGACTCCCTCCCCACTAGTCACTGACTCCCTCCCCACTATACACTCACACTGACTCCCTCCCCACTAGTCACTGACTCCCTCCCCACTAGACACTCACACTGACTCCCTCCCCACTAGACACTGACTCCCTCCCCACTAGTCAATGACTCCCTCCCCACTAGTCACTGACTCCCTCCCCACTTGACACTGACTCCCTCCCCACTAGACACTGACTCCCTCCCCACTTTACACTGACTCCCTCCCCACTAGTCACTGACTCCCTCCCCACTAGACACTGACTCCCTCCCCACTAGTCACTCACACTGACTCTCTCCCCACTTGACACTGACTCCCTCCCCACTAGACACTAACTCCCTCCCCACTAGACGCTCACACTGACTCCCTCCCCACTAGACACTCACATTGACTCCCTCCCCACTAGTCACTCACACTGACTCCCTCCCCACTAGACACTCACACTGACTCCCTCCCCACTAGACACTCACACTGACTCCCTCCCCACTAGAGACTCACACTGACTCCCTCCCCACTAGACACTCACACTGAATCCCTCCCCACTAGACACTCACACTGACTCCCTCCCCACTAGACACTCACACTGACTCCCTCCCCACTAAACACTCACAGTGACTCCCTCCCTACTAGTCACTGACTCCCTCCCCACTAGTCACTCACACTGACTACCTCCCCACTAGTCACTCACACTGACTCCCTCCCCACTAGTCACTGACTCCCTCCCCACTAGTCACTGACTCCCTCCCCACTAGACACTGACTCCCTCCCCACAAGACACTCACACTGACTCCCTCCCCACTAGACACTGACTCCCTCCACACTAGTCACTGACTCCCTCCCCACTAGTCACTGACTCCCTCACCACTAGACACTCACACTGACTCCCTCCCCACTAGACACTGACTCCCTCCCCACTAGACACTGACTCCCTCCCCACTAGACACTGACTCCCTCCCCACTAGACACTGACTCCCTCCCCACTAGACACTGACTCCCTCCCCACTAGACACTGACTCCCTCACCACTAGTCACTGACTCCCTCCCCACTAGACACTGACTCCCTCCCCACTAGACACTCACACTGACTCCCTCCCCACTAGACACTCACACTGACTCCCTCCCCACTAGACACTCACACTAACTCCCTCCCCACTAGTCACTCACACTGACTCCCTCCCCACTAGACACTGACTCCCTCCCCACTAGACACTCACACTCACTCCCTCCTCACTAGACACTCACACTGACTCCCTCCCCACTAGACACTCAAACTGACTCCCTCCCCACTAGACACTGACTCCCTCCTCATGAGACACTCACACTGACTCCCTCCCCACTAGACACTAGCACTGACTCCCTCACCACTAGACACTGACTCCCTCCCCACTAGACACTGACTCCCTCACCACTAGTCACTGACTCCCTCCCCACTAGACACTGACTCCCTCCCCACTAGACACTCACACTGACTCCCTCCCCACTAGACACTCACACTGACTCCCTCCCCACTAGACACTCACACTAACTCCCTCCCCACTAGTCACTCACACTGACTCCCTCCCCACTAGACACTGACTCCCTCCCCACTAGACACTCACACTCACTCCCTCCTCACTAGACACTCACACTGACTCCCTCCCCACTAGACACTCAAACTGACTCCCTCCCCCCTAGACACTGACTCCCTCCTCATGAGACACTCACACTGACTCCCTCCCCACTAGACACTCACACTGACTCCCTCCCCACTAGACACTGACTCCCTCCCCACTAGAAACTGACTCCCTCCCCACTAGACACTGACTCCTTCCCCACTAGTCACTGACTCCCTCCCCACTAGACACTGACTCCCTCCCCACTAGATGCTGCCTCCCTCCCCACTAGTCACTAACTCCCTCCCCACTAGACACTGACTCCCTCCCCACTAGTCACTCACACTGACTCTCTCCCCACTAGAAACTGACTCCCTCCCCACTAGACACTGACTCCCTCCCCACTAGACACTCACACTGACTCCCTCCCCACTAGACACTGACTCCCTCCCCACTAGTCACTGACTCCCTCCCCACTAGTCACTGACTCCCTCCCCACTAGACACTCACACTGACTCCCTCCCCACTAGACACTGACTCCCTCCCCACTAGACACTGACTCCCTCCCCACTAGACACTGACTCCCTCCCCACTAGACACTGACTCCCTCCCCACTAGACACTGACTCCCTCCCCACTAGACACTGACTCCCTCACCACTAGTCACTGACTCCCTCCCCACTAGACACTGACTCCCTCCCCACTAGACACTCACACTGACTCCCTCCCCACTAGACACTCACACTGACTCCCTCCCCACTAGACACTCACACTAACTCCCTCCCCACTAGTCACTCACACTGACTCCCTCCCCACTAGACACTGACTCCCTCCCCACTAGACACTCACACTGACTCCCTCCTCACTAGACACTCACACTGACTCCCTCCCCACTAGACACTCAAACTGACTCCCTCCCCACTAGACACTGACTCCCTCCTCATGAGACACTCACACTGACTCCCTCCCCACTAGACACTAGCACTGACTCCCTCACCACTAGACACTGACTCCCTCCTCACGAGACACTCACACTGACTCCCTCCCCACTAGACACTAGCACTGACTCCCTCACCACTAGACACTGACTCCCTCCTCACGAGACACTCACACTGACTCCCTCCCCACTAGACACTCACACTGACTCCCTTCCCACTAGACACTGACTCCCTCCCCACTAGAAACTGACTCCCTCCCCACTAGACACTGACTCCCTCCCCACTAGTCACTGACTCCCTCCCCACTAGACACTGACTCCCTCCCCACTAGATGCTGCCTCCCTCCCCACTAGTCACTAACTCCCTCCCCACTAGACACTGACTCCCTCCCCACTAGTCACTCACACTGACTCTCTCCCCACTAGAAACTGACTCCCTCCCCACTAGACACTGACTCCCTCCCCACTAGACACTCACACTGACTCCCTCCCCACTAGACACTGACTCCCTCCCCACTAGTCACTGACTCCCTCCCCACTAGTCACTGACTCCCTCCCCACTAGACACTCACACTGACTCCCTCCCCACTAGACACTGACTCCCTCCCCACTAGACACTCACACTGACTCACTCCCCACTAGACACTGACTCCCTCCCCACTAGACACTCACACTGACTCCCTCCCCACTAGTCAGTGACTCCCTCCCCACTATACACTCACACTGACTCCCTCCCCACTAGTCACTGACTCCCTCCCCACTAGACACTCACACTGACTCCCTCCCCACTAGACACTGACTCCCTCCCCACTAGTCAATGACTCCCTCCCTACTAGTCACGACTCCCTCCCCACTAGACACTCACACTGACTCCCTCCCCACTAGACAGCGACTCCCTCCCCACTAGACACTCACACTGACTCCCTCCCCACTTGTCACTGACTCCCTCCCCCACTAGACACTCACACTGACTCCCTCCCCACTAGTCACTGACTCCCTCCCCACAAGACACTCACACTGACTCCCTCCCCACTAGACACTGACTCCCTCCCCACTAGACACTGACTCCCTCCCCACTAGACACTGACTCCCTCCCCACTAGACACTGACTCCCTCCCCACTAGACACTGACTCCCTCCCCACTAGACACTGACTCCCTCCCCACTAGACACTGACTCCATCACCACTAGTCACTGACTCCCTCCCCACTAGACACTGACTCCCTCCCCACTAGACACTCACACTGACTCCCTCCCACTAGACACTCACACTGACTCCCTCCCACTAGACACTCACACTAACTCCCTCCCCACTAGTCACTCACACTGACTCCCTCCCCACTAGACACTGACTCCCTCCCCACTAGACACTCACACTGACTCCCTCGACACTAGTCACTCACACTGACTCCCTCCTCACTAGACACTCACACTGACTCCCTCCCCACTAGAGACTCACACTGACTCCCTCCCCACTAGACACTCAAACTGACTCCCTCCCCACTAGACACTGCCTCCCTCCTCACGAGACACTCACACTGACTCCCTCCCCACTAGACACTAGCACTGACTCCCTCCCCACTAGACACTGACTCCCTCCCCACTAGACACTGACTCCCTCCCCACTAGACACTGACTCCCTCCCCACTAGTCACTGACTCCCTCCCCACTAGACACTGACTCCCTCCCCACTAGATGCTGACTCCCTCCCCACTAGTCACTGACTCCCTCCCCACTAGACACTGACTCCCTCCCCACTAGTCACTCACACTGACTCTCTCCCCACTAGACACTGACTCCCTCCCCACTAGACACTGACTTCCTCCCCACTAGACACTGACTCCCTCCCCACTAGACACTCACATTGACTCCCTCCCCACTAGACACTGACTCCCTCCCCACTAGTCAATGACTCCCTCCCCACTAGACACTCACACTGACTCCCTCCCCACTAGACACTCACACTGACTCCCTCCCCACTAGATACTGACTCCCTCCCCACTCGTCTCTGACTCCCTCCCCACTAGTCACTGACTCCCTCCCCACTAGACACTCACACTGACTCCCTCCCCACTAGACACTGACTCCCTCCCCACTAGACACTCACACTGACTCCCTCCCCACTCGTCTCTGACTCCCTCCCCACTAGACACTCACACTGACTCCCTCCCCACTAGACACTGACTCCCTCCCCACTAGACACTCACACTGACTCCCTCCCCACTCGTCACTGACTCCCTCCCCACTAGTCACTGACTCCCTCCCACTAGACACTGACTCCCTCCCCACTAGATGCTGCCTCCCTCCCCACTAGTCACTAACTCCCTCCCCACTAGACACTGACTCCCTCCCCACTAGTCACTCACACTGACTCTCTCCCCACTAGAAACTGACTCCCTCCCCACTAGACACTGACTCCCTCCCCACTAGACACTCACACTGACTCCCTGCCCACTAGACACTGACTCCCTCCCCACTAGTCACTGACTCCCTCCCCACTAGTCACTGACTCCCTCCCCACTAGACACTCACACTGACTCCCTCCCCACTAGACACTGACTCCATCCCCACTAGACACTCACACTGACTCCCTCCCCACTAGACACTGACTCCCTCCCCACTAGACACTCACACTGACTCCCTCCCCACTAGTCAGTGACTCCCTCCCCACTATACACTCACACTGACTCCCTCCCCACTAGTCACTGACTCCCTCCCCACTAGACACTCACACTGACTCCCTCCCCACTAGACACTGACTCCCTCCCCACTAGTCAATGACTCCCTCCCCACTAGTCACTGACTCCCTCCCCAATAGACACTCACACTGACTCCCTCCCCACTAGACACTGACTCCCTCCCCACTAGACACTCACACTGACTCCCTCCCCACTTGTCACTGACTCCCTCCCCACTAGACACTCACACTGACTCCCTCCCCACTAGTCACTGACTCCCTCCCCACTAGACACTCACACTGACTCCCTCCCCACTAGACACTGACTCCCTCCCCACTAGACACTGACTCCCTCCCCACTAGACACTGACTCCCTCCCCACTAGACACTGACTCCCTCCCCACTAGACACTGACTCCCTCCCCACTAGACACTGACTCCCTCCCCACTAGACACTGACTCCATCACCACTAGTCACTGACTCCCTCCCCACTAGACACTGACTCCCTCCCCACTAGACACTCACACTGACTCCCTCCCCACTAGACACTCACACTGACTCCCTCCCCACTAGACACTCACACTAACTCCCTCCCCACTAGTCACTCACACTGACTCCCTCCCCACTAGACACTGACTCCCTCCCCACTAGACACTCACACTGACTCCCTCGACACTAGTCACTCACACTGACTCCCTCCTCACTAGACACTCACACTGATTCCCTCCCCACTAGAGACTCACACTGACTCCCTCCCCACTAGACACTCAAACTGACTCCCTCCCCACTAGACACTGACTCCCTCCTCACGAGACACTCACACTGACTCCCTCCCCACTAGACACTAGCACTGACTCCCTCCCCACTAGACACTGACTCCCTCCCCACTAGACACTGACTCCCTCCCCACTAGACACTGACTCCCTCCCCACTAGTCACTGACTCCCTCCCCACTAGACACTGACTCCCTCCCCACTAGATGCTGACTCCCTCCCCACTAGTCACTGACTCCCTCCCCACTAGACACTGACTCCCTCCCCACTAGTCACTCACACTGACTCTCTCCCCACTAGACACTGACTCCCTCCCCACTAGACACTGACTTCCTCCCCACTAGACACTGACTCCCTCCCCACTAGACACTCACATTGACTCCCTCCCCACTAGACACTGACTCCCTCCCCACTAGACACTGACTCCATCCGCACTAGTCACTGACTCCCTCCCCACTAGACACTCACACTGACTCCCTCCCCACTAGACACTCACACTGACTCCCTCCCCACTAGACACTGACTCCCTCCCCACTCGTCTCTGACTCCCTCCCCACTAGTCACTGACTCCCTCCCCACTAGACACTCACACTGACTCCCTCCCCACTAGACACTGACTTCCTCCCCACTAGACACTCACACTGACTCCCTCCCCACTCGTCTCTGACTCCCTCCCCACTAGACACTCACACTGACTCCCTCCCCACTAGACACTGACTGCCTCCCCACTAGACACTCACACTGACTCCCTCCCCACTCGTCTCTGACTCCCTCCCCACTAGACAATGACTCACGCCCCAGTAGCCTCCTCTCGTGCCCCCGGTGCTGCGGACAGCCAGCAGAGTCCCCCCCCCACCCCCCTACCCCCACCGCTTTGTCTGCGAGCTCCCAGACTGTGATGTCATCGCCAGCGCCGCCCGCGATCCGCTCGTGACCGCCCCCACTCCATCCCCCCCCTCCTCTACCTGCTCCTCTCGCTCCTCTCATCTCCCCTCTGCCTCACTTACAGCCGGGAACTCTCTCCCTCCCTCCTTAACCCACCTCCTCCACCCACCTCCTCCACCCACCTCCTCCCTCCCTCCTCCACCCACCTCCTCCCTCCCTCCTCCACCCACCTCCTCCCTCCCTCCTTCACCCACCTTCTCCCTCCCTCCTCCACCCACCTCCTCCCTCCCTCCTCCACCCACCTCCCCTCCCTCCTCCACCCACCTCCTCCCTCCCTCCTCCACCCACCTCCTCCCTCCCTCCTCCACCCACCTCCTCCCTCCCTCCTCCACCCACCTCCTCCCTCCCTCCTTCACCCACCTCCTCCCTCCCTCCTCCACCCACCTCCTCCCTCCCTCCTCCACCCACCTCCTCCCTCCCTCCTC
>NC_133725.1:7596082-7633814 GCF_048934315.1 Petromyzon marinus | reverse complement strand
TTTATTTTATCAATTTATTATTTTATTCTCATTCTACGTGACTTTACCGAAAGAACCAAAGAAGATGATGATAATGATGCTCACGACGATGATGACGACGATGATGACGATGATGATGACGATAATGACGACGATGATGACGACGACGATGACGACGACGATGACGACGATGATGACGACGATGACGACGACGACGATGACGACGACGACGATGATGATGACGACGACGACGACGATGATGACGACGACGATGACGACGATGACGACGACGATGACGACGACGACGATGATGATACCAGCGACGATGACGATGCGTGACCGCCGAGAGACCAAATGTTCGCGTCACCTTGCGCGATCCCACGTGACAAGCACCATTGTACAGTGTCTCACCGTATAAACGCTGTGCACAGCCAATGTGTGTGAGCACGTTGAACTTCTTTCGCGCCGTACGTAGCCAGCCGCGCCAATCGATCGGAGGCGCGGGTAACCCTCCTTCAGTAGCCCACGTGTGATTCTCCGCACGCGACGAGGACGACCTCCCTGACTGCTCTTCGAGTCCTCCGGTTGTGCAGCAGCCAGCCTCGAGAACCAGGACCGGAGTGCCCATTCGCAAAAAAAGTAACCCTGGGTCATCGGTCTGCCAGTTGGGTGATGGGATCATCACGATGATGATGCTGATGATGGTTGTTGTTGCTGCTGCTGCTGCTGTTGCTGCTGCTGCTACCGCTGTGTAATGCCAATCGGGCGATCGATGTGCGGTGTCATTTGGCCACCACGCGGTGGGCCAGCTGCTCCCGCGTATGAGTCCACGTCGCGGGGGGAAAAGCCTCAAGCGGTCCGCTGGGAGCGATGCGGACGGTGAGAAACGGCAGCGGCGGAATCGTTACGGTCGCTGCTGTATTAACCGAGGCGGCCGCCGGGTTTGATCGCCGCGAACCTCTGCCACGGGCCGCGTCGCCGCGCTTGTTGAAGGCGCAGCCCTGCAAGTGCTCGCTCACGCCGCTGCCGGAGGAGGGCAGCCGTGTGGTGGCAGCGGTTATTGACGGTACTTGCAGCCTTCGACCGACTTTGGGATGCGTTCATCCAGCAGTGGATACACCACGGCTCATGGTGATGTGTTTGATGGTAATCGCTGTTGAGATGTCTTCATCCAGCAGTGGATACACCACGGCTCATGGTGATGTATTTGATGGTAATCGCTGTTGAGATGTCTATCATCCAGCAGTAGATACACCACAGCACATGGTGATGTATTTGATGGTAATCGCTGTTGAGATGTCTTCATCCAGCAGTAGATACACCACGGCTCATGGTGATGTATTTGATGGTAATCGCTGTTGAGATGTCTTCATCCAGCAGTGGATACACCACGGCTCATCATGATGTATTTGACGGTAATCGCTGTTGAGATGTCTTCATCCAGCAGTAGATACACCACGGCTCATGGTGATGTATTTGATGGTAATCGCTGTTGAGATGTCTTCATCCAGCAGTGGATACACCACGGCTCATGGTGATGTATTTGATGGTAATCGCTGTCGAGGTGTCTTCATCCAGCAGTGGATACACCACGGCTCATGGTGATGTATTTGATGGGAATCGCTGTTGAGATGTCTTCATCCAGCCGTAGATACATCACGGCTCATCGTGATGTATTTGATGGTAATCGCTGTTGAGATGTCTTCATCCAGCAGTAGATACACCACAGCTCATGATGATGTGTTTGATGGTAATCGCTGTTGAGATGTCTTCATCCAGCAGTGGATAGACCACGGCTCATGGTGATGTGTTTGATGGTAATCGCTGTTGAGATGTCTTCATCCAGCAGTAGATACACCACGGCACATGGTGATGTATTTGATGGTAATCGCTGTTGAGATGTCTTCATCCAGCAGTGGATACACCACGGCTCATCATGATGTATTTGATGGTAATCGCTGTTGAGATGTCTTCATCCAGCAGTGGATACACCACGGCCCATGGTGATGTATTTGATGGGAATCGCTGTTGAGGTGTCTTCATCCAGCAGTGGATAAACCACGGCTCATGATGATGTATTTTATGGTAATCGCTGTTGAGATGTCTTCATCCAGCCGTAGATACATCACGGCTCATCATGATGTATTTGATGGTAATCGCTGTTGAGATGTCTTCATCCAGCAGTGGATACACCACGGCTCATGGTGATGTATTTGATGGTAATCGCTGTTGAGATGTCTTCATCCAGCCGTAGATACATCACGGCTCATCATGATGTATTTGATGGTAATCGCTGTTGAGGTGTCTTCATCCAGCAGTGGATTTATAAAGCAATATAATACATCGTCATTAGCATGACCATTGTAGTTTATCATCATTAGACGACGCGTCGTTCTGGCTTGTGTCTCGCTAAATTTCGAGCGCGCTGGGCATGTCAACAAAGTGCAAGGATAATGAATCGAGGCACTGTCGTACGCAATCAATTGCCTTGGTCGCATCTGAAGGCCACGTGTTGCTCACGTGTTGCGCACACACGTGTTGCACACACACGTGTTGTGCGCAACACGTGTGGTCTGCCTGGGATGGGCTGTCTGTGTGGCTCTGGCTGAGTTGATTCTCTCTCTCTGTCTGACGGCTACCGGGCGCGTGTGTGTGCGTGTCTGCATGTGTGCGTCTTTGCATGCGCGTGTCTGTGTGTGGGGAGCGGTAGTGTAGTAGCGGTGAGCGCTACGCTGTGCGGGGAACCCGGCGACCCGGGCTCGATTCTCGCTCATGGCCTACACCCGTGACGATGATCTAAAACGGTGTCCCCTAGGTCGACTCAGCCTCAAATGAGTACCTGGTGCGGTGTGTAAACATCGCCACTGGGGAGACAAAGGCAGTCGGGCATGGTGCTGGCCACCCACCTCCTCGTGTACCGTTCCGACCTTCATAGGTGCTCGCTAACAGCACTTGCCCCTACAGTCTGTTAAGGCTATACGGGGGATCTTTGCTTTTTGTGTGCATGCATGTGTGTGTCTGCATGCATGTGTGTGTGTATCTGTGTGTGTGCATGCATGTCTGTGTGTATGTACATGCATGTGTGTGTGCATGCATGTGTGTCTGTGTGTGTGCATGCGTGTGTGTGTGTGCATGCGTGTGTGCATGCATGCGTGTGTCTGTGTGTGTGTGTGCATGCATGTGTGTCTGCATGCATGTGTGTGTGTGTCTATGTGTGTGTGCATGCATGTGTGTCTGTGTGTCTGTGCATGCATGCACGTGTGTGTGTCTGCATGCATGTGTGTGTGCATGCATGCGTGTGTGTGTGTCTACATGCGTGTGTGTGTCTGCATGCGTGTGTGTGTGTGTGTCTGCATGCGTGTGTGTGTCTGCATGCGTGTGTGTGTGTGTGTGTCTGCATGCGTGTGTGTGCATGCATGCGTGTGTGTGTGTGTGTGTCTGCATGCGTGTGTGTGTGTGTGTGTCTGCATGCGTTTGTGTGCATGCATGCGTGTGTGTGTGTGTCTGCATGTGTGTATATGCGTCGTACAGCATTTCAGTGGTGGCGTGGATAGCGCACTGCACAACGAACCCGCCGACCCGAGATCGATTCCCGCTCACGGCCAACACCAGTGACGATTGCCCGGATTTATAGGTGCTGCTGGCTAACAGCACTTGCCCCGACGTTATGTTCAGGCTTTCCGGGGGATCTTTGTCATTGTGTGCACCCGAAGACAGAGACAAGAACTGCGGCGGGTCTGGGGCAGATTCCTGAAGCAGGCTCGCTGCCTGAAACATCACCTGTTACACGTGTGTCACTACATCGCCTCGGTTGTGGTGGTGGTGGTGGTGGTGGCGGCGTTGTTGCTGACGAACGCGCTGAGCCGTGTTGTGGTCCATCCGTCCGTCTATCCGTGGCTTGCGACGAGCAATATTCATCAATATTCGTCAATGTTCGTCAATGTTCGTCAATGTTCGTCGAGGGATCGAGCTGTGGAGTTAGGACCCCCTCCCTCCACACACCCTCCCCCTCCTCCACCCCCACGGCGACTTTAAATAAGAAACTTTAAGAGAACGGGATCGTCATGCCTACAGCAGATGTGGCTGACGGCTGTGTGTGCGTGTGCGTGAGAGAGAGAGAGATAATCGATTAATTATGATCTATAAGGAGATTACATATTTGTTTCCTCTGTAGGGTAATTGTTGTAGCAGATGGTACAGAGTAGGCAAGCGATCAGTACAGAGGAGGCCAGCCATCAGTACAGAGTAGACAATCCATCAGTACAGAGTAGACAATCCATCAGTACAGAGTAGACAATCCCATCAGTACAGAGTAAGCAAGCCATCAGTACAGAGTAGACAAACTATCAGTACAGAGTAGGCAAGCGATCAGTACAGAGGAGGCAAGCCATCAGTACAGAGTAGACAATCCATCAGTACAGAGTAGACAATCCCATCAGTACAGAGTAAGCAAGCCATCAGTACAGAGTAGACAAACCATCAGTACAGAGTAGGCAAGCCATCAGTACAGAGGAGGCAATCCCATCAGTACAGAGTAGACAATCCATCAGTACAGAGTAGACAATCCATCAGTACAGAGTAGACAAACCATCAGTACAGAGTAGGCAAACCATCAGTACAGAGTAGACAAACCATCAGTACAGAGGAGGCAATCCCATCAGTACAGAGGAGGCCAGCCATCAGTACAGAGCAGGCAAGCGATAAGCACAGAGTAGGCAATCCCATCAGTACAGAGTAGACAAACCATCAGTACAGAGTAGACAATCCATCAGTACAGAGTAGACAAACCATCAGTACAGAGTAGGCAATCCCATCAGTACAGAGTAGACAATCCATCAGTACAGAGTAGACAAACCATCAGTACAGAGTAGGCAAACCATCAGTACAGAGTAGACAATCCATCGGTACAGAGTAGGCAATCCCATCAGTACAGAGTAGACAAACCATCAGTACAGAGTAGACAATCCATCAGTACAGAGTAGGCAATCCCATCAGTACAGAGTAGACAAACCATCAGTACAGAGTAGGCAAACCATCAGTACAGAGTAGACAATCCATCGGTACAGAGTAGGCAATCCCATCAGTACAGAGTAGACAAACCATCAGTACAGAGTAGACAAACCATCAGTACAGAGTAGGCAATCCCATCAGTACAGAGTAGACAAACCATCAGTACAGAGTAGGCAATCCCATCAGTACAGAGTAGACAATCCATCAGTACAGAGTAGACAAACCATCAGTACAGAGTAGACAATCCATCAGTACAGAGTAGACAATCCATCGGTACAGAGTAGGCAATCCCATCAGTACAGAGTAGACAAACCATCAGTACAGAGTAGACAATCCATCAGTACAGAGTAGACAATCCATCAGTACAGAGGAGGCAATCCCATCAGTACAGAGTAGACAATCCATCAGTACAGAGTAGACAATCCATCAGTACAGAGTAGACAAACCATCAGTACAGAGTAGGCAAACCATCAGTACAGAGTAGACAAACCATCAGTACAGAGGAGGCAATCCCATCAGTACAGAGGAGGCCAGCCATCAGTACAGAGCAGGCAAGCGATAAGCACAGAGTAGGCAATCCCATCAGTACAGAGTAGACAAACCATCAGTACAGAGTAGACAATCCATCAGTACAGAGTAGACAAACCATCAGTACAGAGTAGGCAATCCCATCAGTACAGAGTAGACAATCCATCAGTACAGAGTAGACAAACCATCAGTACAGAGTAGGCAAACCATCAGTACAGAGTAGACAATCCATCGGTACAGAGTAGGCAATCCCATCAGTACAGAGTAGACAAACCATCAGTACAGAGTAGACAATCCATCAGTACAGAGTAGGCAATCCCATCAGTACAGAGTAGACAAACCATCAGTACAGAGTAGGCAAACCATCAGTACAGAGTAGACAATCCATCGGTACAGAGTAGGCAATCCCATCAGTACAGAGTAGACAAACCATCAGTACAGAGTAGACAAACCATCAGTACAGAGTAGGCAATCCCATCAGTACAGAGTAGACAAACCATCAGTACAGAGTAGGCAATCCCATCAGTACAGAGTAGACAATCCATCAGTACAGAGTAGACAAACCATCAGTACAGAGTAGACAATCCATCAGTACAGAGTAGACAATCCATCGGTACAGAGTAGGCAATCCCATCAGTACAGAGTAGACAAACCATCAGTACAGAGTAGACAATCCATCAGTACAGAGTAGACAATCCATCAGTACAGAGTAGACAAACCATCAGTACAGAGTAGACAATCCATCAGTACAGAGTAGACAAACCATCAGTACAGAGTAGACAAGCCATCAGTACAGAGTAGACAATCCATCAGTACAGAGTAGACAATCCCATCAGTACAGAGTAGACAATCCATCAGTACAGAGTAGGCAATCCCATCAGTACAGAGGAGGCAATCCATCAGTACAGAGCAGGCAAGCGATAAGCACAGAGTAGGCAATCCCATCAGTACAGAGTAGACAAACCATCAGTACAGAGTAGACAAACCATCAGTACAGAGGAGGGGGGGAGAGACACGGGGGGAGAGACGCGAGGGGGGGGGGAGAGACGCGGGGGGGGGAAGAGACGCGGGGGGGGGGGGGAGAGACGCGGGGTGGGGGGGAGACGGGGGGGGAGAGACACGGGGGAGGGGGGGGGGAGAGACGCGTGTTCGGCATTACGCTTCCAGGCAGAACGAGGAGAAGGATGCGCGGCTTGGCTCGGGGTGAACGAGAGACAGAATCGCGTGGAAGAGGAGTGGCATCATTGGACACTGTAAGGGAGAGTGTAAACTAATCGTCCGGCAGTTGTGCACAACAAGCGCAAATAATAATAATAACAACAACAACAGCAGCAGCAGCACACCGTGTGTGTGGCCTTACTAGGAGAGAGGGGGTGGGGGGTGGAGCGATGGCATTGCCTCGGGTGAGAAGATGCTGAGCTGATCGCTACTATCGCAAAGGTCGTGGGGCGGAATGGGGGGATTCATCCGGCAGTGGATTGTCCCTCGGAATCGTCGTTGCGGAATCGTTATTCAGAATCGTCACGTCGAGTTGTATAGAATCATGGTGCAGAATCGTGGTGCAGAATCATCGCGCAGGATCATGGTACAGAATCATCGTGCAGAATCATCGTACAGAATCATCGTACAGAATCATGGTGCACAATCATCGTACAGAATCATCGTACAGAATCATGGTGCACAATCAACGTACAGAATCATCGTACAGAATCATGGTGCAGAATCATCGAACAGAATAATCGTGCAGAATTATCGTGCAGAATCATCGTACAGAATCATCATGCAGAATCATCGAACAGAATCATCGCGCAGAATCATGGTGCAGAATCATCGAACAGAATCATGGTGCAGAATCATCGTACAGAATCATCGTACAGAATCATCGTGCAGAATCATGGTGCAGAATCATCGTACAGAATCATCGAACAGAATCATGGTGCAGAATCATCGTGCAGAATCATCGTACAGAATCATCGTGCAGAATAATTTAACAGAATCATCGTACAGAATCATGGTTCAGAATCATCGTGCAGAATCATCGCGCAGAATCATGGTGCAGAATCATCGAACAGAATCATGGTGCAGAATCATCGTACAGAATCATCGTACAGAATCATCGTGCAGAATCATGGTGCAGAATCATCGAACAGAATCATGGTACAGAATCATCGTGCAGAATCATCGTACAGAATCATCGTGCAGAATAATTTAACAGAATAATCGTACAGAATCATCGAACAGAATCATGGTACAGAATCATGGTACAGAATCATCTTACAGAATCATGGTACAGAATCATCGTGCGGAATCATCGTGCACCAGAATGACGGTCCATCATCGCCGTACAGAATCGCCGGGAATGGAACCAGCCGGCGGAAGGTGGTGGCGATTCTCCTCATTTTGGAGGTGCGAGGGGAAGGCCGAGAGAGGCGGGGGTGGGGGCACGGGGGGGGGGGGGGCAGGTCGGGAGGGGGCAGGGGGGGTGCAGGGGGGGTCGGGGGGGTGCAGGGGGGGGGGGTCGGGGGGGGGGGGTGTGAGGCGCTGGGCTCGCCACGCCAGGAGCATCTGAAGTGCATTTGTCAGCCGTGCCGTTACGTCCGCCCTATGGCACGCGCCCGCTCGCTCGCTCCATTACCCCGGTGACCATCACCGTGCGCGCAGCGAGGTGGGGGGGGTGGTGGGGGGGTGGTGGGGGGGAGGTGGTGGGGGGGGGGGGTAGTGGTGGGGGGGGATAAGCGGCGTGGAGCGGTGGGGGCGCGGCACCGGTGGAGTGGCCTGGCCACGTGACGGTGATCGTGGGATAAATCACTGTGGCGGTGGTCGAGTGGTAAGGGCCCCACTAGACCCCACTAGCCCCCACCCAGACCCACTAGCCCCCACTCACACCCACTAGCCCCCACCCACACCCACTAGCCCCCACCCAGACCCACTAGGCCCCACTCACACCCAGTAGCCCCCACCCACACCAACTAGCCCCCACCTACACCCACTAGCCCCCACTCACACCCACTAGCCCCCACTCACACCCACTTGCCCCCACCCACACCCAATAAACCCCACCCACTAGCCCCCACCCACACCCACTAGCCCCCACTCACACCCACTAGCCCTCACCCACACCCACTAGCCCCCACCCACACCCACTAGCCCCCACCCACACCCACTAGCCCCCACTCACACCCACTAGCCCCCACTCACACCCACTAGCCCCCACTCACACCCACACCCACTAGCCCCCACCCAGACCCACTAGCCCCCACTCACACCCACTAGCCCCCACCCACACCCAATAAACCCCACCCACTAGCCCCCACCCAGACCCACTAGCCCCCACTCACACCCACTAGCCCCCACCCACACCCAATAAACCCCACCCACACCCACTAGCCCCCACCCACACCCACTAGCCCCCACTCACACCCAGTAGCCCCCACCCACACCAACTAGCCCCCACCCACACCCACTAGCCCCCACTCACACCCACACCCACTAGACCCCACCCACACCCACTAGCCCCCACCCACACCCACTGGACCCCACCCACACCAACTAGCCCCCACCCACACCCACTAGCCCCCACCCACACCCACTAGACCCCACCCACACCTACTAGCCCCCACTCACATCCACTAGCGCCCACCCACACCCACTGGACCCCACTAGACCACTCTAGACCCCACAGACCCCACTAGACCCTACTAGCCCCCACTAAACCCCACTAGACCCCACTAGACCCCACTCACACCCACTACACCCCACTAGACCCCACTCACACCCACTAGACCCTACGAGCCCCCACTAAACCCCACTAGACCCTACTAGCCCCCACTAAACCCCACTAGACCCCACTAGACCCCACTCACACCCACTCGACCCCACTAGACCCCACTAGACCCCACTCACACCCACTAGACCCCACTAGACCCCACTAGACCCCACTCACACCCACTAGACCCCACTAGACCCTACTAGACCCCATTAGACCCCACTCACACACACTCGACCCCACTAGACCCCACAGACCCCACTAGACCCTACTAGCCCCCACTAAACCCCACTAGACCCCACTAGACCCCACTCACACCCACTATACCCCACTAGACCCCACTCACACCCACTAGACCCTACGAGCCCCCACTAAACCCCACTAGACCCTACTAGCCCCCACTAAACCCCACTAGACCCCACTAGACCCCACTCACACCCACTCGACCCCACTAGACCCCACTAGACCCCACTCACACCCACTAGACCCCACTAGACCCCACTAGACCCCACTCACACCCACTAGACCCCACTAGACCCTACTAGACCCCATTAGACCCCACTCACACACACTCGACCCCACTAGACCCTACTAGACCCCACTAGACCCCACTCACACACACTAGACCCCACTAGACCCTACTAGACCCCACTAGACCCCACTCACAACCACTAGACTCCACTAGACCCCACTAGACCCCACTCACACCCACTAGACCCCACTAGACCCCACTCACACCCACTAGACCCCACTAGACCCCACTAGACCCCACTCACACCCACTAGACCCCACTAGACCCCACTCACACCCACTAGACCCCACTAGACCCCACTAGACCCCATCACACCCACTAGACCCCACTAGACCCCACTAGACCCCACTAGACCCCATCACACCCACTAGACCCCACTAGACCCTACTAGACCCCACTAGACCCCACTCACACACACTAGACCCCACTAGACCCTACTAGACCCCACTAGACCCCACTCACACACACTAGACCCCACTATACCCTACTAGACCCCACTAGACCCCACTCACACCCACTAGCCACCACTAGACCCCACTAGACCCCATCACACCCACTAGACCCCACTAGACCCTACTAGACCCCACTAGACCCCACTCACACACACTAGACCCCACTAGACCCTACTAGACCCCACTAGACCCCACTCACACACACTAGACCCCACTAGACCCTACTAGACCCCACTAGACCCCACTCACACCCACTAGACCCCACTAGACCCCACTCACACACACTAGACCCCACTAGACCCTACTAGACCCCACTAGACCCCACTCACACCCACTAGACCCCACTAGACCCCACTAGACCCTACTAAACCACACTCACACCCACTAAACCACACTAGACCCCACTAGGCCCCACTCACACCCACTAGACCCCACTAGACCCTACTAGACCCCACTAGACCCTACTAGACCCCACTAGCCCCTACTAGACCCCACTAGACCCTACTAGACCCCACTAGCCCCCGCCAGCCAGCGGTGTCACACGATGGACCCTCTGTGGAGGAGGAGGATCGTGCAGGGCGCTGCTGCTGCTGCTGGGGCAGCTGGAGGCAGTCGCCCTCCAGCTGCAGCAGAGGGCGGAGCAGCGACGCTCACAACAACGAGCGGAGCGCCGGACGGATAAAATGCAGCAAGTTGGCACAATGGTGGGGGTGGGGGGTACAGCTGGTTTAATCTACCAGTCATCTCAGTCGGCGCGAGACCTCATGTAAGCGAGCCTTCGACGTTTCACGTGGCCTCAAAGTGCACCTAGCCTGGCACAAGCCCCGTGGTGATGTCAGTGGGGAATGGCGGCTGTTGTGGTGTGTGTGTGTGTCTTTGTGTACGTGCGTACATCTGTTCTGTCTCGGACAGAGCACTGCCAGTCTTGATGTCGTGAGCTCATGTTTGTTTTAACTGCTGCTTGAACTGTGTCGCCACATCAGCAGCAGCAGGACAGGATAATGAACGTACACTTACACCCCCTCCCTCTCCCCTCCTCACCTCCCTCCCCTCATCTCCCCCTCCTCCTCTCCCTCCCCTCATTCTACTCTCTCCCTCTCTCCTCCCCTCCCTCTACCCCATTTCCTCCCCTCCCACCCTCCATCCCACCCTCCCCTCCCTCCCTCTCCCTCCTCCTCTCCCTCCCCTCCCTCTGCTCCGCTCCCTCCCCTCCCTCCCCTCCCTCCCTCCCTCCCTCCCCTCCCTCCCACCCTCCCGTCCCTCCCTCCCTCCCACCCTCTCTCCCTCCCTCCCCTCCCTCCCTCCCTCCCTCCCACCCTCCCCTCCCTCCCTCCCACCCTCTCCTCCCTCCCCTCCCTCCCACCCTCCCACCCTCCCTCCCCTCCCTCCCACCCTCCCCTCCCTCCCTCCCTCCCACCCTCCCTCCCTCCCTCCCTCCCTCCCCTCCCTCCCTCCCTCCCTCCCACCCTCCCCTCCCTCCCTCCCACCCTCTCCTCCCCTCCCACCCTCCCCTCCCTCTCCCCTCCCTCCCTCCCCTCCCTCCCACCCTCCCCTCCCTCCCCTCCCACCCTCCCCTCCCTCCCCTCCCACCCTCCCCTCCCTCTCCCTCCCCTCCCACCCTCCCCTCCCTCTCCCTCCCTCACCTCCTCCCCTCCCCTCCCCCTCCTCCTCTCCCTCACCTCCCTCAATCCCTCCCTATCCTCCCATCTCTCTCCCCTCCCTCCCTCCCTCTCCCCTCCCTCCCTCCCCTCTCAATCCCGCCAACAATATTCAACACTTCGCTGCCCCGTGCTGCTGCTGCTGCGGCTGCGGCCAGATTCCGGCCCCTTCCCCCACCACTCGCATTGCATCGACTTTCACCGTCGCGCCGATGGTTGCATTTTGCCGCGCGTCCCCCGAATTCAGCGACTCGGTGGCCGAGCAACGCTGCACCGGGAGCGAAGTTCTCCTCGCCGGTGCCTTCATCGCCACTCGCCGCCCACCCAACGCACGTGGAATCGCGTTACAGCACGGGCGGTGGCTGCGGCTGCTGCTGCTGCTGCTGCACGTGGCTGCCTGTAGTTGTTGAACGATGGGCAGGCAGCAGCAGCAGCAGCTGCAGCAGCTGCAGCAGCAGCAGCTGCAGCTGCAGCAGCAGCAGCAGCAGCAGCTGCAGCAGCAGCAGCAGCTGCAGCAGCAGCAGCAGCTGCAGCAGCAGCAGCTGCAGCAGCAGCAGCTGCAGAAGCAGCAGCAGCAGCAGCTGCAGCAGCAGCTGCAGCAGCAGCAGCTGCAGCAGCAGCAGCAGCTGCAGCAGCAGCAGCAGCAGCTGCAGCAGTAGCTGCAGCAGCAGCAGCTGCAGCATCTGCAGCAGCAGCAGCTGCAGCAACAGCAGCTGCAGCAGCAGCAGCAGCAGCTGCAGCAGCTGCAGCAGCAGCAGCGAGGGCTTGTGGATCACTCGAAGGTGTTGTCGGGAAACTCCCTTCCAGCCGCGGGTGTGCGTGGATATGGAGGTGCCGTTGCCGTGGCTGGCCAGGAGAGTGTGTGGGCTAATCCCCATCCGTTCCACACTCTCCGTGAGAGTCGAGCAGGAGCCGCGCCCTTAGAGGGCGGTGCAGCAAAGTGTGCGGACTGATCGCCATCCGTTTCCGTCTGTACGGGGGCAAAACAATTCGGGGTAAAGCGTTGCCCTCGAGCGCGAGCTGTGGTTTGTTTATTTATTTTTTTCTCCAGGTGCTGCAATTTCCTCCGCTCACGTGGGATAAACCACTCACGGGACCGGCTGAAATCGCAAACACGAATAGGAGATCAGCGACCCTTTCCCGGATGAATGTCGCTCGTTACGAGTGTGGGGGCAGTCGGGCAGTGGCATTGCAGCGACGGAACCCGGTTCAATCCCCGACTCGGGCAGGCTAATCTCCGTGTGATAGTGTGCACGTTCTCTCTCTCTCTCCCTCTCTCTCTCTCCCCCTCTCGCGCGCCCTGTTCTTGTGCGTGTTTTGATTCTTCCCACAATGTCCCTCCCACGGCAAGCGAACGCAACAACAACAACAACAAACCCGGTCATCGTCGCGGGCATTGGCCAAACATCACAATGCCGAAAAATTGTTTTCGCGAGCGTCACAATTGGGATCACACACAGAGCAGAAACATCGCCCTTCCCCCACCTGCGTCGGACTGTGAAAACAGAGCACCGCCATCACGACGAGGGTGGTTTCGCCGTCATCATGATGATGATGACATCGTCATCTTGGCGATGATGACAATGAGGCTATCATGATGGTCTCTTTGCCATGACGATGGTGGTCTCACCGTCATCATGATGATGGCATCATCATGATGACGGTGGTCTCATCATCATGACGATGGTGGTCTCACCGTCATCATGATGATGGCATCATCATGATGACGGTGGTCTCACCATCATGATCGTGGCATCATCATGATGACATCATCATGACGATAGTGGTCTCACCGTCATCATGATGATGGCATCATCATGATTGCATCATCATGACGATGGTGGTCTCACCGTCATCGTGATGGCATCATGACGATGGTGATCTCACCGTCATGATGGTGGCATCATGATGACGATGGTGGTCTCACCGTCATCATGATGGTATCAGCATGACGGTGGTCTCACCGTCATCATGATGGTGGCATCATCATGATGGCATCATCATGATGGCATCATCATGACGATGGTGGTCTCATCGTCACCATCATGATGGTATCAGCATGACGATGGTGGTCTCGCCATCTTCAAGATGACAGTCACATAATCACTTTAAGATGTTTTCTTGTTCATGTTTTTGTTTGTTGCGGTTGCCCCCGATTCAAGAGCCGAATGGCTCACAGGGCTATACCAAAATAAATGGAACTAAAAATGGAACTATGGTTTGAGATTGGACTGGGACTGGGAGCAACGATGCATGTGCATTGGACCTCTTTCGCCCCGTACGTAGCCGGGGGAGGGACAGCAAAACTAAAGTAAAAAAGCAGCTCTAAAGAAATGAGCATTAAATTTCGATTGAAAGCTTTCGTGACTGCAAGGATTCATCTTCTTTGGTTCTTTCGGTAAAGTCACCACGTAGAATGAGAATACAATAATAAATTGATAAAATAACGTCGTGAGAATATTATTGCGTTATTTTATTTTATCAATTTATGATTTTATTCTCATTCTACGTGACTTCACCGACAGAACCAAAGAAGAGAAATCAGTATTCCCAATATCGTGATGGAAGAGCGTTCCAGACGGCCGCAGAGGCGCAGCGCGACGCTGTTACCGCCGTCGCTGTTGCGACGGCTGAGCCAAAAGCCGCCGATGCGAGGAACGAGCGGAGTTGGCGTGGTGGCTTATGCCGCCTGACGAGATCAGCGCGGGATCGTTGGCTCGTTTTATGGCAGGCGCCTTGAACCGAAGATTTCCCTCCCCGTTTTTTCCTGGAGCCTTCAACGGCCTCGCGAGCGCCAACAACGGCCTCGCGAGGGGCGGTGGGTGGCCGATGCCACGCCCGGACGACTTTTTGTCCAGTGGTGATGTACCACCGTTCGCGCTCTCCACCCACCGTTCGCGCTCTCCACCCACGCACGCACGCACGTACGCACGCAGACGCCCGAACCACCCTCGCACAGATGGACACATGCATGCAAGGCTATCTCCGTGCAGATAATTGGAATTTGTGGTTTGAGCCGGGGTCTCTGAAGGAATGCCGGCGAGAGCGGGCGGAGGCGCATAAGCGCGGCGCTTCGAGTGGGAGCCAGGGTTGGTGGATCGCGGAGAGATGTTTCCCGAAATTACACCCCCCCGCCCTCCCTCCCTCCCGCACACCACCCCCCCCCCCCCCCCCAACTAAAGAAACAAAAACCCCCATCGGGCCTCTTGGGAGAGACAGCAGTACAGCAAGCGGGGTTGTCCCCCGAACCCGTCCCCCTTGTCTTAAGCCGCTGGAACCCTCGCCCCGAGCGGCGTGGCTCGCTCGCCAACGCCGGCGGCTCCGGACAACGGCTGACACCTTTCAAAGCGCCGGACGGCGTTGGCGACGGCATTGGCGGTGGCCTTGGCAGTGGCTTACACGCCCCGTGGAGGTGGCGAGCTCCCGTTTGGTGGACAACCCCCCGCCACCCACTCCCCCCCCCCCCCCCCTTGCCCCCTCCTGGCTCGCTCGCTAGGAGAAAGTCGGTGGACTCCGTAACCGTCGTTCCATCTGTGTAGGTGGGATCGAGCGTTGCCCCCCTCCCCTCCCCCCCCCCCCACATACCCCCCCACACGCCACCTCCCGTTTCAGCCCACACGTTGAAGTCACCCCAATTCATTGGCCAAAAGTACCCGCATATGTTGAGGACTGCAGAGCTTGGTGCATTCGTCTGTGACTCCTATTGCCGGTGATTCCACTCTCTCTGTCTCGTGTCGCCGAGCCATTATCCGCGTCTCCACGAGAGCGAGGGAGGGGCCACCGCGCGGCTTTGCAAGCTGACGACGTCAAATATTTTTACGAACTCTTCGTGTTTGAACTTTTTTGTTTTGTTTTTTTTCCCCCCACGAAGCATGCGATTCCCGCGCGCCCCTCCCTGGTACGGGCGCTGACGCTCCGTGCGGACAAGAATCCTTCGGGTTTTTTTTTTTGTTCCCGCACTTTCCACGCGCCGCGTTGCACCACGCGGGGATGGACGCGGAGAGATTATGGGATATTTTTTTTTTTTGCTTCGGCCAGAGACCATTGGATGCACGGGCTTTACGTGACGTTGAGACTGTCAAATCTAAACCACACGCGAGAAAGAAAAAAAAACTCAACGATGAAATGTACGCATTTTTATTTATTTATTTCCGCGGTTGCTGAGCACGGGCGACAAAGTTGCGCTTGTGGTGCGGGGTTTTTTCGGTGGCCAGCGAAACGATCCGCGCGCGTCTCTTTGCGTTCTCTTTTCGGGTGAGGCCACGCGGTCGGCTCCCTGCTGTGAATGGCGAGGGAACAGCGCGGCGGGTGAGCAGTGCAATGTAGGGTCGTTGAAATAAAGTGAGGTGGGCGGCTGATGCAAGAGGTAGCGATGAGAGACTGCGTCGAAGGTCGGGAGAGGAGTCTGCAGTTGAGCAGCGCAAAGGGGAAGCAGCGGAGAGAGAGAGAGAAAGCGGTCGGACTGTGGAGTGCGGTGGGGCAAAGCGTGGGTACTCTCCCCATGCGTTCCACGACGTCTCACCATCGTGGAAGAGTAGGCCAAAAAAGACCTGTCGGTGGGGGGGGGGGGGGGGAGGGTGGTAGGGAGAGGGGGCTCTCTCTAGAGCTCTTTCTGTAGCGGCTTGGGGGGTGAGGCCCCTTCCACCAGCGGCGGTGCGAGGACATGATGGCGTGCACGCGGTAGCAGCGGTAGCCCGAGCACGTGGTGGCAGCGGTAGTGTGAGCACGTGGTAGCAGCGGTGGCGTGAGCACGTGGTGGCAGCGGTAGTGTGAGCACGTGGTAGCAGCGGTAGCGTGAGCACGTGGTGGCAGCGGTAGTGTGAGCACGTGGTGGCAGCGGTAGCCCGAGCACGTGGTGGCAGTGGCAGTGCGAGCACGTGGTAACAGCGGTGGCGCGAGCACGCGGTGGCCGAGGGCTGCGCGTTTTTCGTTACCATCCCTCAACGTTGTTACGCAACCGCGCGGGACTCCTCCGGTCACGACGGCGCCGGAGTGATGTCGTCTGTGCCGTGGCTCTCGCCACCCCCGCCGTTGTCTCCCGCTGCCGAGTGTTTACAGTGGCAGGTTCTTACCGCCTCCCCCCCCCCCCCAACCCCCCATTCAACCACCCTGCCACCGTGCCACCCCTTGGCGCTCGTAAACCTTGCGATCCTTCACTCCGAACATCGGTGCTTGTCTCCGTGTTGACGCCAACGGGAGCCAAGATAAGAGCGAGACTGATGCCTTGCACACTCGGCCTGGCTGCCGTCCACCTCGCCGCTCCACCACCCCCCCCCCCCGCCCGCCATTCCACTTGCTCCGTTTGTTGTTGCTGTTGCTGCTGTTGCTGCTGTTGCCTTTGCCTTTGCCAGCGCGGTCACGAGGCCTTTTTGCCCGCGTAGCTACCGGGTGTGCAGGCCCTGCAACTGCGACTCGAGGGCTCCGGTGTTGGAGGATGGGGCGTAGGCCCACACCCCAAAACAAACCACCCACGCTCCCCCCCTTGTACCAGGCTACGTGCCAACCACCACGCTCCCTTCCCACTGGTGTCAGAGGCACCCCCTGAGCATCTGAGTTGGAGTCCTCCCCCCGGGGTCATTTAGAATCGACGTGCGTCCTAACGGGGCGTCTGGGCTAGCGGTGAAAAGCCGCCAACTTGGGTTGAGCGATATCATTTGCGAGAAGCTGGGTCACTTCTGAAGAAGAGCTGCTAAGCTCGGCGTGGGCCCCTTACCTGTATAACATGATAAAAACAAAACTAATTTTGTAGTCTATAAAGGTTTCCGGGAGGTTCGTGATGGCCGTGTCACTCAGGTGAGGCGCTTGTCAATGTCATGGCAGGCGGTGCACCTGCACCGGTAGCCAAGGGCCCAGGTGCTGGAGGGCCATGCCATTACTGTGCTGGTCTGTCTTGTATCTATGTGTGTGTGTAGCGATTAGCTAGCGGTTAGCGCGCTGCGCTATGAACCTGGCGACCCGGGTTCGATTCCCGCTCACGGCCAACACCAGTGACGATTATCTGAACCGGTCCCGGGCCTCCTCTAGGTCGACTCAGCCTCAAATGAGTACCTGGTGCGGTGTGTAAACATTGCCCTTAGGGAGACAAAGGCGTTCGGGCGTGGTGCTGGCCATCCACCCCCCCCCCCCCCGTGTACCGTTCCGGCCTTCATAGGTGCTCGCTAACAGCACTTGCACCTACAGTCTGTTAAGGCTATAGGGGGGATCTTTTATCTTTGTAGCGATTAGCGCGCTGCGCTATGAAGCTGGCGATTCGGGTTCGAATCCCGCTCGCGGCCAACACCAGTGACGATTATTTGAACCTTACGTCGATTAAGCCTCAAATGAGTCCCTAGTGCGGTGTGCAGTGAACATCGCCACTCGGGAGACAAATTGCGGCCCGGGGGTGGCGCTTGCCACCCGCCCCCACGTGCGCCTTGCCGGCCTTTATAGGTGCCCGCTAACAGCACTTGCCCCAACAGTCTGTTCAAGACTATACAGGGCATCTTTGCCTTTTTCTTTGTCTTCGTACGCATGCATGCATGTTGAAGTTCTTTGGCACCGTACATAGCCAGCCCGCGTGCAAGTCGGAGGTCTTGTTCCCATGCCGGGTGTGGGTAGGGGCGATGTACGCGAGAGAGAGAGAGAGATGGCGTCGAACAACTTACAGAGCGAAAAAAACCAAATACCCCGGTGCGAACGGTCCCAATGAGTGCTGCCCCTCCCCCGGAAATGGATATCCAATGTAATTTATATGCATACATTAACCCCCCTCCACCCGTCCCCACCGCGCCTTCGCACCTGATTGCCGTCACCTGTGAGCCATCGCACTTATCCGCCCTCCCCCCACCACCACCACCACTCCTCCCCCCGCGCCCATTTGAGACCGTTAACAGGAGAGGGAGGATCTCTCCACAACTCTGTGGCGGTAGCCTGGTGATGCCGGTCGTCGTTATTACCGGCCAAGCGTCGCGGTGGCCGACACGTGAATGTTTTTTCCGCCGGGTTTGCTTTCCAACACGCGGCCGCTGGTGCTGTCGGGAGTAACGAATGGGCACGTTTCGTTTAAGCGACAGAGGCCCTGCTGATCGGTAGCGTCGAGTGGCGGAGGGTTTTTACGGCGCACTTACATTCACGCGACCCAACCCAAAAAAACCCTCTGTCACGGAGAGTACCGCCCCATCCCCCCTCTTCTCCCCCTCTCCATACCACCAGGACGGCGTGCACGAGGTGTGGAACACAAAGGGGGGGGGGCATAGCATGAGGAGTTATTGTTCAGGAAGTGTACGGGTGATGGCAGCAGCAGCTCCGATTGGCAGGGTTCGGCGCGCGTGCGGAGCGAAAGAATTTGGGCGCGTTTGCGTTGCGTTGTTGAGTTGCGTGCGGTTGAAGAGAACCACTTCTGAGCCCAGATGTGTCCACAGCAAAGAAGTATTCGTGCAAAATCCTGCGTCTTGACCGTGGCGAATGTCGAATGTGTGGCCGGTTCTTGTTTTTTTTTATATATATATTTTTTATTCGAATTGAAACATTTCTCGCCCGTGTGACCGTGCCAGCTCACACCGTGTTTCGCCGTTTATCTCCTTGTTTATTAACGCTCGTGAAAATTTTTTTACAAAATATATAACGGTGACAACGTGAATCCGTTTAGGAACCCCTCCCCGTGGCGAGCGAACGCGGTTTGGCGATAGAGGGCGACGTCCACATCCCACGAGGTTATTTGTCAGTGGATTCACGGGGAGGGTTGGACGGATGGTAAGGAGAGAGGGTAACGTAGCCCCCCGCCTGACGTTATCCCACTCGCAGTGTGGCACAGCGACTAGCGCTGGACGATTTGGTGGAAAATGTCTAAAAGCGATTTTTCTGGCAGATATTGCGATTTGATTTGCGATTAAATTTTTTGAAGTCAAGCTTCGGTTCAATAGTCACTGTGTAACAGATTTAAAACATGTGATGGAGCATTACCACATGGTACCATTAAAAATATGAACTGCTCTATATAGTCTAATGCAAGGATGAGAACTTAAAAGATATGAATTGCTTACAACGTCTATTTATTAAAATGTTTTATTATTATTGAAATAGAACGATCAAACATAGAACAATTGTTAAGTTAAATAAACAAAAAAACGTTCAAATAATAAAAAAAAACAATTCCGATAAGAAAGTAACATGACTTTTCAAATCGCAAAAAAAAAAAAATCTCAGCCTTTGCGATTCGCTAATCGCATCGTTTCAAATTGCGACCTCGATTTGAAATCGTTTCAAATTGTTCACGGCACACCGCGTCGCATGCCTCACCCGGGTCCCCACCGAATCGAGGGAGCTTAACGACGCGGCAAAAGTTGTCGGGGAGGCACAAACTCCCAACCCTTGCTCCGCGTTATTAGATGTGTTGAACCGGTGGTCTAGACAAGGCCGAGGGCACCCGGGGGGTGTGCGGCGGTCGCGCTGGGCGCGACCGCGGGGAGGGAGCCGCGTGCGAGCAGCGGCGACTCATTAGCGAGCGGCTTTCACCCTCGTTGCGATTGCCGGCCCGAGGTTCTCGCCTTGCCCGTCGTTGAGCCTCCCCCTCCTCCGCGCCCCTTGCAAGATGTCGTGACATCGCGACGAACGCGCCCTCGCGCGCATTCTTTCTCCCGCGCGGTTCATTTCCGCGAACGAAACGGCAGCGGTCTCACCGCATCGCGTCGAGGAGCGCGGAAAAGACCACGACCCAAAGCGACTCTGGTCGCCATCAAAGGCGGGGGCGGTCTCACCGCATCGCGTCGAGGAGCGCGGAAAAGACCACGACCCACAGCGACTCTGGTCGCCGTCGATTTTTTTATTTTTTTTTTGGCCCGGCCATCAAAGGCAGGGGCGGTCTCACCGCATCGCGTGCTACTGCGGGGTCCGTCTGGAACGCTCTCCCTGTACGATATTAGAAAGCCACTTGGGAGCTGGGCACTTTTAAATCATTTAAATTGAAAACTCACTTCTTGAGAACTTACTTTTGGGTTTAGTTCGCTGACTTCCTTCCGCGCTTTCGATTTGCGCTGTTGGCTACGTACGGTGCGAAAGAAGTTCAACGTACGTACGTAGTGTCGATAATCGATTATCCGGTGGATTTGGGGGGTGCCAGATTCTCAAAAACGTCCGAAAATGACTAATCATTGGTATTTAAAATAGTTTATTTTTTTTTTACATTATTGGATGACATTAGGTGTTTCTCTGCATTTTTTTCGGGGTTTTTGGAAGTTTTTTTTTTACCACGGGAAATTGGCATAAATAAACATACAAATAGGCGCACATAAATATCCTACTTTAACAATTTTCTGTGTTTACTGGACCGTACTCACCACCCCAGTCTCGACGACTCTGCATCATGCGGTGATGTAATTGCGCGCAGCATTTTAATTTTGATTTGAATCTTGATTTGAAGCTTTCGTGGCTGCAGGAATCCATGCTCTCTGGCTCTCTCGGTAAGGTCACGTAGATAGAAAAAAATAATGAAATAAAAGTGTTTTAATTGTTTGTGTTGTATGCAGTGTATAATGTACCGTATATAAGATGTGACGCTGAAATGAAGCGTAGCTACTTTTGTATTGCCGATCGCCGGACCTGGTTACAGCCTTTGGAACGGCTTTGCCGTGTTCGCCGGATCGGCCCGGGACCACAGCCGGATAATGTTGCAAGCAGCCGGAAAATAATCGCGCAGTGCCGGATACTCCACGATCGAACTGCAACATGTGCTCAAACTAGATTCGAAGCTTTTGTGGCTGCAGGAATTACCCTTATTGGTTATTTCGGTAATGTCACGTAGAAAATAAAATCAGCTAATAATAGAATACCAAGAAAATCGGAAGTTTGTCAAACTTCCGATTTTTCTCTCTGAATGTTTCCTTGCTTGTCTGTTTCACACTTAACTTCTAACTTGACGAATCTTTGGAAGAACGTAATCAAGCAGGCTATGCGTTAATTGTGTGTTAACCGACTTTCCGTGTTGCATTGCATTACACTTGCCAATTTTACAAAATTAGCAAGTGCAATGTTCCAATGGCCATAACGTTGCAACGCATTTTTTTTCTTCTAGATTTGAAGCTTTCGTGACTGCAAGGATCCATACTCTTTGGTTCTATTCGGTAAAGTCACGTAGGCAAAAAAATAAAACGACAAAAATCACGACGTTTCGGCCACAACACAAGCGGCCTTCATCAGGTGAAGGGACCAGACTGCGTCGAATCGGATCGGCCCGGGACCACAGCTGGATAATGCGCAGTCTTCGAGACAGTCCGGTCCCTTCACCTGATGAAGGCCCGCTTGTGTTGTGGCCGAAACGTCGTGATTTTTGTTGTTTTATTTTTTTACCTACGTGACTTTACCGAAGAAAACCAAAGAGAACGCATTTTTCGTAACTGTGAATCTCTTTCAAGTCATCTGGATGCGCGGTGTTGTTTTGTTTGTTTAAGGTAAGCCCCCCCGCCCACCCCAACCCGCCCTACTGAGCTGTGTAGCTCTCTTTTCAGAAGCGACCTGGCCATCACAAACGATAGCACGACGAACGTGAGCTCGTTAATCGTCGTCAGGTGGAAATTCGTAGCAGCAGCCAAAAACTCTAAACACGTGGCAGGAAAAACCGGAGGACCCGGAGGGGAAATGTCCGCGACCACGGGGATAGCGAAACGCAAACTTCAAATATTCAGCTGCAGGTGTCAGGGTCGGGATCGAACCCACAACCTCCTGTATATCAGGCGAGGTAGTTAACATCTCACCATGGGGAAAGAGAGAGAGAGAGGGAGAGAGAGAGAAACGCAGACTCCAAATATACAGCAGCAGGAATCGAGGTCGGGATCGAACCCACGACCTCCTGTACACCGGGCGAGGTAGTTAACATCTCCTAGCCACCGTGATGATGATGAGAGAGAGAGACACGCACAAACTCCAAATATACAGCAGTAGGCGTCAGGGTCGGGATCGAACCCACGACCTCCTGTACACCGGCCGAGGTAGTTAGCATCTCCTAGCCACCGTGATGATGATGAGAGAGAGAGAGACACGCACAAACTCCAAATATACAGCAGTAGGCGTCAGGGTCGGGATCGAACCCACGACCTCCTGTACACCGGGCGAGGTAGTTAACATCTCCTAGCCACCGTGATGATGATGAGAGAGAGAGAGAGACACGCACAAACTCCAAATATACAGCAGTAGGCGTCAGGGTCGGGATCGAACCCACGACCTCCTGTACACCGGGCGAGGTAGTTAACATCTCCTAGCCACCGTGATGATGATGAGAGAGAGAGAGAGACACGCACAAACTCCAAATATACAGCAGTAGGCGTCAGGGTCGGGATCGAACCCACGACCTCCTGTACACCGGGCGAGGTAGTTAACATCTCCTAGCCACCGTGATGATGATGAGAGAGAGAGAGAGACACGCACAAACTCCAAATATACAGCAGTAGGCGTCAGGGTCGGGATCGAACCCACGACCTCCTGTACACCGGGCGAGGTAGTTAACATCTCCTAGCCACCGTGATGATGATGAGAGAGAGAGAGAGACACGCACAAACTCCAAATATACAGCAGTAGGCGTCAGGGTCGGGATCGAACCCACGACCTCCTGTACACCGGGCGAGGTAGTTAACATCTCCTAGCCACCGTGATGATGATGAGAGAGAGAGAGAGACACGCACAAACTCCAAATATACAGCAGTAGGCGTCAGGGTCGGGATCGAACCCACGACCTCCTGTACACCGGGCGAGGTAGTTAGCATCTCACCGCCACCACCGGTGGCACGACCACGACTCGTGGTCGTGCCACCGACCGGCACCGTTGATCGTCCCGGGGAAGCGCCGGGGGGGGGGGGGGGTGGGGGGGTGGGCCATGTTGGCACCAGATGTGGCGGTGGGCCCTCTCTGGGGCCTGCTGCTGCCGCCGCCACTGCTGCTGCCGTTGCTGCTGCGCAGTGGCTTCGTGCGGGTCCCAGCCGCTCTCCGTTAATGCCGGATCACACTTTGGGCCGGGGGCCAGGGGGCGCCGTGGCACGCGCGCGGGGCCGCAAATTCCTGCCGGATTTTCGCGATGGGTTGTGGCCGGACCCCTGTCTTTGCCGGGGCGACCCCCACATACCCCCAACCCCCCCCACCCCCCCACCATTAATGCACGGAATAGTGGCAGATCAAAGTGAGCAGCTGAAGCGGCCCCCAAAAAAACGGCTCGGAGTGGGGGGGGGGGGATCATTGAACTTTTTTAGTGCCTCCTCCTGCCCGCGCTTCTTTGAGTCGGCCTCCCTCTTTCCCTCTCCGCGGGAGCGAGGGAGCGCGGCGGCGGCGGCGGCGGCGACGGCGGCGTTCCACGCTGACCCATTACGTTGCCGTCCAGTCGTCGTACGCTGGAAAACAAAACGGGGCGAGGGTTCAGCGGCGCGTTGAGATCGTTATGGGGGGGGGCGGGGGCGGGGGGCGGTCAGCTGACGCAACGCCCCCGCAGCTCCGCTCGTCGTGAACGGTGTTGGGGGGGGGTGGGGGGGGGCGTCATAGGCGCGGTTCGTTCCGCAACGCGGCGGCGCTGTCATTGGTCGGCGAGAGGCTCACTTCGATGGTCGATCGAGCTCAGTAGTGGGGCCCTTTCGTCGTGGGCACAACAACAAATAAATTGTGGGACGTTTTGTGAAATTGTCCGGTAATGGCTGTTTCTTGCTTTTTCGGTGCAACCCCCCCCCCCCCCCCCCTTGAGATGGAGCGACGGAATCGTGACTCGTAATGTGGAGGGGTGGGGGGCGGTGGGGGGGGGGGGGGATGGATTGATCGTGGCGGATCTGGCATCGTTCAATGCGCCGTCGTTTTATCGGCATGTCGCGGCGAGCCGATTTGCCGGGGAACGGTAGGAGCCACCTGCTCCAATTAAGCATTGGGTAGGCGGCGGGCGATGGACTCCCACGATATTTGTTTTTCTCCCTCTCTCTCTCTCTCCCTCTATCCCGCCTCTCTCCCTCTCTCTCTGCGTCGTCAAAGAAAGAAGGCCGCAGGAATTTTTGTTTTTTGGAACGGCCAGCCGCCGCGCACCGCCCGCCAAATGAAACTGGCAGGAGAAGAAGCGTTTTTTTTTTTTTACGTAATGGGTTCGTGGATTTCCGATAGCGGAAATGATAACGTCTGTCGGCATTTGCGTTTCAATAAAGTAGTTGGGCCGGGGCCTCGTTGCGATAATTGGACAGAGGTCGGGTTCGGTTCGCTCCCGCTGCGGACGAGTCAGCGGGCCCTTGCAAACGCGCATTCCGTCTACCGGCGAGGCGGTTGAAAGCAACGGTGAGGGGTTTATTAAACCCAGTACCCACCACCACCACCGCACTTGCCCTCTGTCCACCCCAGCGGTGTAAGTGGGTTCAACCACAGTCGGTCGAGAAGGGAAGGTCAACGCAAGATGATCAGAGATAGTGGTGGGCGGCTTAAGGTGACCTTCATCCACCCGTGGATTGTCCTTGGCTCATGGTGATAATGATGATGATGTGAGGATGGATTATTTTAATTTTGCCTGGTACAGGATCGTGTGTCATGATTCCAGATGGGGCTTGTTTGTCTGGATCTGGCAGTAAGGCTGGGATAGCTTTTGGGCGTGGGACGTTTAGAGTTAGGATGGCTTAGGGGATGGCTGGACTAGGTTTTTGTCTGGCTTATGGTTGGGACACAGTGGATTTAGGGTTACGCGAGGTTAACACGCAGGAGGTTTAGGGTTACATTTGGCGAGGTCATGGGAGTTTGGGAGGTTAGGCTGGGGTAGGGTTTGGAGACAGTGGGTTTAGGGTTACGCTAGGTTAACACACAGGAGGTTTAGAGTTACATTCAGTGAGGACACAGGAGTTTAGGAGGCTATGGTGGGTTACGGTTGGGACACAGTGGGTTTAGGATTCCGCTAGGTTAACACACAGAAGGTTTATGGCTAGGCTGGGTGATGGTTTGGAGACAGTGGGTTTAGAGTTACTCTAGGTTAACACGGGAGGTTTAGCAGTAGGCTGGGTTAGGGATTGGAGACAGTGGGTTTAGGGTTACTCTAGGTTAACACGGGAGGTTTAGCAGTAGGCTGGGTTAGGGTTTGGATACAGTGGGTTTTGGGTTACTCTAGGTTAACACGGGCGGTTTAGCGGTAGGCTGGGTTAGGGTTTGGAGACAGTGGGTTTAGGGTTACTCTAGGTTAACACTGGAGGTTTAGGGGTAGGCTGGGTTAAGGTTTGGAGACAGTGGGTTTAGGGTTACTCTAGGTTAACAAAGGAGGTTTAGCGGTAAGCTGCGTTAGGGATTGGAGACAGTGGGTTTAGGGTTTCTCTAGGTTAACACAGGAGGTTTAGCGGTAGGCTGGGTTAGGCTTTGGAAATAGTGGGTTTAGGGTTACTCTAGGTTAACACGGGAGGTTTAGCGGTAGGCTGGGTTAGGGATTGGAGACAGTGGGTTTAGGGTTACTCTAGGTTAACACGGGAGGTTTAGCGGTAGGCTGGGTTAGGGTTTGGAGACAGTGGGTTTAGGGTTTCTCTAGGTTAACACGGGAGGTTTAGCAGTAGGCTGGGTTAGGGTTTGGATACAGTGGGTTTTGTGTTACTCTAGGTTAACACGGGAGGTTTAGCGGTAGGCTGGGTTAAGGTTTGGAGACAGTGGGTTTAGGGTTGCTCTAGGTTAACATGGGAGGTTTAGCGGTAGGCTGGGTTAGGGTTTGGAGACAGTGGGTTTAGGGTTACTCTAGGTTAACAAAGGAGGTTTAGCGGTAGGCTGGGTCAGGGTTTAGAGACAGTGGGTTTAGGGTTACTCTAGGTGAGGAGACCGGCAGCTTTCGGGGCTAGGCTGGCTCAGCGTTTTTTCGGCTTCTCTCGGCCGGAAGGGCCACGCTGCGGGCCTGTGGTCTCGGTGGGGGTCGCATTTCCACGGCAACTCGCAAAGAAATTGGCGCGGTGCCCCTACTTCTAAGGGCACTTCGAAAGGAGATACTCGACCTGCCGTTTAAATTCGAAGCTGTGAACTTGATTTTGTGGCCGGTTCGGAGAAACCAAAATTGGCCCTGCGAAACCGGCTCTCGCGATGAATATATTGTCCGATGTCCGTCGCGTAACGAGACGTTGTTTTGGGGTCCCATTGCAGTGTGCGTTGAATGGAGATAATGGGCGGTGTTGTGTTTAAAACAAACACTCATTGACGGAACGGGTGCCACCCCCCCCCCCCAACTTGGCAATGCAACCGGACTCGACTGGAAATGTTTTGAGGCTTGGTTGAGGCTTTTCCTGGGTAAACAGAGGCCGACACTATCTTCGTAATTGTTGTTATGAATTTCAACATTTTACGTGTTTTTTTTTGTTACAAATCTGTGATCGCTCTTTTATTTAGAACACACAGAATTGGGGTGGGGGGTGGCGGGTGGGGGGGGGCGGAGAATAATGGGAGAGCGGTGGTGCAGCGGTTAGCGAACTGCGCTACGAATCCGACAGGCGAACCTGAGTTTGGTTCCCTGCCGTGGCTAACATCGGCGCGCGAGTGGCACCTGAACAAGTCCCTGAGTCCCACCCCCGAGTTCATCATTATTTACTGGCCAGTGTGGTGCCGTATGGTGCAAGCAACCAACGAGGTAAACGGGGGAACGTCGGGGACCAACGTTGAGCCAACGATTCCAATCGCACGGCAAATACAAAAAGAAAACGGTGGGTCCCAACGGTTAGGGCCTTCACTCGTCCAGCAGTGGATTCAACAGAAGTGCTGGCAGTGGATGGCATTTACCGACATCATCGTCGTCATCATCATCATCGCCGTTACTATCGTTACTGCGCACCAAACCAAACCAAAGAAGAAACCGAGTGAAGGCGCGCGCAGATGTTTTCAGCAGCTGCCCTCCGTGGTGATTGTTGCTGGGATTTGTAAACTCACCCCCCCCCCTCCTCCCCCCCCCGTGCCCGCTCACGACGGCCGCCCCAACTAAAATACAATTTTCGTTTCCACGCACCGTGGGTTTTTAAACCATTTGCGCTCCCCGCACATACACACAAATATCGATAAAAACCCACCGTGAAGAAGGGGGGTTGAGGTTAGGGGGTGGGGTGGGATTGGTTGCTGGAAGGGCGACGTTAGCAGGTCGCATCGGATAGCGTCCGGGAGTGCGGTCGGGACCCAAGGGCCCCCTTGCCAGCCCGCCGAGGGGGCACGAGGGATCCGCTTTGTAGTGGTGGTGGAGGTGGGGCGGTGTCCTTTGGTCTAATCTTCCACACAATGATGTCTCGGAAGAGATGGGCGAGCGGATGACGAGGGTGTACCCACACTTTCACCCCGCCACGCACTTGTTGACACTGCACTGCCGCACCGGGCGATGTGAACGTGCAACCTTGGATGGTGGTGGATGGAGGCTGTTTTCAAATGCGGCTGCATCGTCGCGATTATTAACGAAAAAAAAAACATTACAATCAATCCCTCTAGCGGACGCGTGTTTTAGTAACCCGGGCGTAACCCCCCACCCCCCCCCCCCCCCCCCGCTTGACGCAGAGTGGAATGGTCCAAACGTTTATTGCCAACACATGTTGCCACACCCTCAACAACTTTGGAAAGGTCCATGATCGTTTTTATTTTGGGGGGGGGGGGGGGAGAGTGGTTTGGGGAGGGGGGGGGGTGCGGGATTGGTGGAGTTTGCGAATGCTTTTGGGTTGCAGTAATTTTTATTTTTGTCAATGCCACCGGTTTTCTCAAATCTTCCTGCGGACTCTACCACTACCACAATCACCCCCCACGAAACATTAATGGTTGATGCCGCCTAATGACCTTTGGCGTTCCAATATCAGCAGAAGGGCACCACGCATTTTATACAGTGCCTGAAATATTTACTCATAATTTGATAATTGATGTTATTGTACTCTCTTGGGTTTTTTGTTTGGCTTTGCAATGGGCGAGGATGACATTTGGAAGCGTCCGTGCTTGCGCCTGGACATCTGTGGGGAAAAAATAACTCACGTAACTCATTGGATAACTCCAGGATAAATAAACATTCTGATTAATGTCTTCTCCCCCACGTGTCTCGTTCCTTCTGCTCCCGTGTCTCCCTCTCCGTGACCCTCTCCTCCCCGTGTCTCCCCGTGTCTCTCTCCTCCCCCGTGTCCCTCTCCTCCCCGTGTCTCCCCGTGTCCCTCTCCTCCTCGTGTCCCTCTCCTCCCCCGTGTCCCTCTCCTCCCCGTGTCTCCCCGTGTCCCTCTCCTCCCCATGTCCCTCTCCTCCCCTTGTCTCCCCGTGTCCTCTCCTCCCCGTGTCTCCCCGTGTCCCTCTCCTCCCCGTGTCCCTCTCCTCCCCGTGTCCCTCTCCTCCCCCGTGTCTCCCCGGGTCCGCTGGATCAACGGACAATATCGTGAAAGAGAGCATCATGATAGCCCATCGGATTTCCCCAGGACCAAGAAAGGTTCTCATTCTGTTTGTCAGGGATTCGAAGCGGGATGTTGTACCACTCTCTCGGACCTAGCTTACTGCCAAATTACAAATGTCACAGACACGCACCCACACGCACTGCGCGTTCAGTTTCCACGCTGACATGGGACAACCGCATCTCAAATCCCTGTGCACCAAAATCAAAGTCCGTGAAGCTCTACAGGGCATCCGTGAACCTGCTGGGCCATCTGTGGCGGGGGAGGGGGGGAGGAGAGCTTTATAGCTCATCGGATTCCTCCTGTGTCGATGAATATTCAGAGTCTTCTGAAAGTTAGGGCCCATCGTGGGCGCCATCAAGGTCAATTTTTTTTCTCGTTTTGCATCCTCGTCATCGGTAGTTTTTTTTTCAACGGAATCCGCCGTCATCCTGACCAGGATTTAGTAGAGCGCCTTTGTCAAAGCGCTTAGCAAGAATTAGATATGGTACCTTTAATTATTGGCTGGTCGGGGGGGGGCGGTGGGGGGAAGGGGATGGGGTTTTGAGTGTTTGGGAGCTGAAGAGATGGCAAGGGACCTGGGTGGTGATAGGGACAAGCAGAGGGGCGAGGTTGGAAATCGTCGTCAGTGTCATCGTCACGTGTGTGCTACACAGGGAACTCCTCTACTTATGGACGAGCTAGGTTCCAGAGGTCTGTTTGTAAGTCGATTTGTTCTTAAGTTCAACTTTACTCCTGTCGATTCGAGACGTGTCGTACGGCGTGCGCACTAAACACGGGGAATGGCTTTAAAAGTTTCATAATCTCCCGTAGATGTAGATGCCACTGGTTCTTCACGTCCTGTGGATGTAGATGCCACTGGTTCTTCGTGTTATGTAGATGCCACTGGTTATTCATGTTCTGAAGATGAAGATGCCCCTGGTTCTTCACGTTCTGTAGATGTAGATGCCACTGGTTATTCATGTTCTGAAGATGAACATGTCACTGGTTCTTCGTGTTCTGCAGATGAAGATGCCACTGGTTCTTCACGTTCTGTAGATGTAGATGCCACTGGTTCTTCACGTTCTGCAGATGTAGATGCCACTGGTTATTCACGTTCTGTAGATGTAGATGCCACTGGTTCTTCGTGTTCTGCAGATGTAGATGCCACTGGTTCTTCGTGTTATGTAGATGCCACTGGTTATTCATGTTCTGTCGATGTAGATGCCACTGGTTCTTCGTGTTCTGCCGATGAATATGCCACTGGTTCTTCACGTTCTGCAGATGTAGATGCCACTGGTTCTTCACGTTCTGCAGATGAAGATGCCACTGGTTCTTCGTGTTCTGCAGATGTAGATGCCACTGGTTCTTCGTGTTATGTAGATGCCACTGGTTTTTTTATTTAAATGTTTCGTGACTGCAGTAATTCATATTCTTAGCTCTTTCGGTAAAGTCACGTTGAAGGGAAACAATAAAATAATAAAATATATTTTCATTGTTTTATATATATTTTATTATTTTATTGTTTCCCTTCAACGTGACTTTACCGAAAGAGCTAAGAATATGCCACTGGTTATTCATGTTCTGTCGATGTAGATGCCACTGGTTTTTCGTGTTAAAGCAGATAAAGATGCCACTGGTCCTTCACGTTCTGCAGATGTAGATGCCACTGGTTCTTCACGTTCTGCAGATGTAGATGCCACTGGTTATTCACATTCTGTAGATGTAGATGCCACTGGTTCTTCACGTTCTGCAGATGTAGATGCCACTGGTTCTTCACGTTCTGCAGATGTAGATGCCACTGGTTCTTCACGTTCTGCAGATGTAGATGCCACTGGTTCTTCGCGTTCTGTAGATGTAGATGCCACTGGTTCTTCACGTGGCATCTGCACGGCATATGGACAGGTTTGTTCGTATCTCTGAAAGTTCGTAAGTCGAATATTTGTGAGTGGAGGCGTCCCCTGCATGTACGATGCAAGATTCCAGCTTGTGCGATGGGGGTCTATTATGCATACTGCTGCTTCGAGACCCTTCACAGGGGCGGGATGGACACATGACTGAGATCCATGCGCGCCAAACAACAAAAGGGGTCTTTACTCGTTCGTCGCAACATCAGCGCCACGGTGGTTGGATGTTAACTACCTCGCTTGGTATACAGGAGGTCGTGGGTTCGATCCAAACCCTGACACCTGTTGTATACATGGAGTTTGTGTTTCTCTCTTCCCCATGGCAAGATGGTAACTGCCTCGCTCGGTATACAGGAGGTTGTGCGTTCGATCCCGACCCGGACACCTGTTGTATAGATGGAGTTTGTGTTTCTCTCTTCCCTATGGTGAGATGTTAACTACCTCGCCTGATATACAGGAGGTCGTGGGTTCGATCCCGGTCCTGTGACACCTGCTGCTGTATATTTGGAGTTTGCGTGTCTCTCTCTCTCTCTCTCCGTGGCTGCGTGGATTTTTCTCCGGGTCCCTCCGCTTGTTCCCTGCGGCGGCACCGGCGGTGGCTGCGGTGGAGGTGGCGGCGATGAACCGTGGTTTTTGGCGGCTGCGGTGTTTTCTGTAACTCCGCTCGCCCCTCTCCTCCCTTCCCCGATCCGCGTGCCGTACGCCGCCAGCACAGTGAGCCCATTGTGTCGGCACAAAGGGCTTCACATCGCCGCCGTTGATGATTTAATACAAAAAAAAAATCCTACGGAGAGAAGGAGCCGAAGGGGGAAAAGACAGTGGGGGGAAAAACAAATACGGACCGTCGTCAATAAATATGACGCAGGGCAACCGTGAAACGACGTCTGCCAATTGCCCGTGTCTTCCTTGACCAAACACACAAGCCAAGTGCAGTGGGAGCTCAACGCCGATGTTGTAACAATTGGATTGAATCCTGCGACTGCTTTACCTGCCCTGTGCTCCGAATGCACCGGCACCTTCGAGTGCGCGTACCTGTGAAGGCGCGTGTGTGTGACGGTGTGTGTGTGTGTGATGGTGTGTGTGTGTGTGACGGTGTGTGTGTGTGATGGTGTGTGTGTGTGACGGTGTGTGTGTGTGACGGTGTGTGTGTGTGACGGCGTGTGTGTGTGACGGCGTGTGTGTGTGTGACGGTGTGTGTGTGTGACGGTGTATGTGTGACGGTGTGTGTGTGTGACGGCGTGTGTGTGTGTGACGGTGTGTGTGTGTGACGGTGTGTGTGTGTGACGGTGTGTGTGTGTGACAGCGCGCGTGACGGAAGGGAGGAGCGTTCCGGACGGCATGATTCGAAATTATTTAAAGTCCTACACAGTTCATAATGGAGGGGTTTTTTTGGGATTAGATCGCGTCGATATAAATGTGTCGTTAAACCCGCCCCCACCCGACACGGCCAACTGGTAAAGGTTTTGTCACGTAAACAGAACGTGGCCAATTCGTCACAAGCACAGCACCGCCGGTTACGTGTCGCAGAGCAACTCCACAACGTTTACAATCTGAGTACGACGTTTCGCCGGTAATTCCAACCGGCATCATCAGGTGCGAGCCAGAGTTCAAGGCGGCTCCACTTATTGCATAGAAGCGTACCTTGACTTTTATTTTGCTTGCTTCTGGCCAGATGTTTTTATTCTCATTGCCATCGGACTCAGCCGTGGCACCTTCCCGCTCTCCTGTTGTTATTTTTTTTTTGCCGGCGGAGAGACGGGGGGGTGGGGGGTGGTGGTGGGTCAGGGTCAGGGTCAGAGTCAGGGGTCAGCGAGTCATGTGGTTTGGGTTTAGGTAACGGATTATGTCGGCTCTGGGTGTTGCGGAAAGGTGACAATGGGCGGCGCGGCGCTCGTAAAATCATCGCCCGTGCTCCGGCGCTGAGAATTGACGATCACCGCCCTCCCAGCGTCGCGAATCGCCGGCGACGTGCCGGGACGCTTCTGTCGATCCGCTGCCGGACGGGACATTGCCGGGTTAATCTCGTAGCAAAAGTAGCTACTACATATGTAGTAGCTACTACATGTGTATTACCTAAATGTAGTAGCTGGGGGCCCCGCACTTTCAAGGGCCCCGCGCTAAATGTTTTTTACCAGCTATCAATTGTGGTTCAGTGATTCTGCACTTGCTCTATTACTGTAGTACAATACCGCCTTCAACTTTTATGAACGACCGGGTGTTTAAGGTTAGCGATTTGTCGTATTGTCTGCCTGTATAGGAAATGGAATTATACAATCGCTTTACTATGCAAGTTAAAAATGAGTCTTTTAATATTTACGTATTTTTATTTACTTATTTAGGGCCCCTCCATGACATCATGCTACAAGCCCCGCACTAGCGTCACCCGGCACTGGGACGGGGGCCTTGTTGGGACAGGAAGCGATGGCAGCGTCGTGTTGAGGTCGACGTGATGATGATGATGATGATATCTGATTCACGTGGATCTGTGTGTGAGAGTCTATGGATCTCTGTGTGAGTCTATGGTTCTGTAACTGAGTCTATGGATCTCTGTGTGAGTCTATGGTTCTGTAACTGAGTCTATGGATCTCTGTGTGAGTCTATGGTTCTGTAATTGAGTCTATGGATCTCTGTGTAAGTCTATGGTTCTGTAATTGAGTCTATGGATCTCTGTGTGAGTCTATGGTTCTGTATCCGAGCCTATGGATCTCTGTGTGAGTCTATGGTTCTGTAACTGAGTCTATGGATCTCTGTGTGAGTCTATGGTTCTGTATCCGAGTCTATGGATCTCTGTGTGAGACTATGGTTCTGTAACTGAGTCTATGGATCTCTGTGTGAGTCTATGGTTCTGTAATTGAGTCTATGGATCTCTGTGTGAGTCTATGGTTCTGTAATTGAGTCTATGGATCTCTGTGTGAGTCTATGGTTCTGTATCCGAGTCTATGGATCTCTGTGTGAGACTATGGTTCTGTAATTGAGTCTATGGATCTCTGTGTGAGTCTATGGTTCTGTAACTGAATCTATGGATCTCTGTGTGAGACTATGGTTCTGTAACTGAGTCTATGGATCTCTGTGTGAGTCTATCGTTCTGTAACCGAGTCTATGGATCTCTGTGTGAGTCTATGGTTCTGTATCCGAGTCTATGGATCTCTGTGTGAGTCTATGGTTCTGTAACTGAGTCTATGGATCTCTGTGTGAGTGTATGGTTCTGTAACTGAGTCTATGGATCTCTGTGTGAGTCTATGGTTCTGTAATTGAGTCTATGGATCTCTGTGTGAGTCTATGGTTCTGTATCCGAGTCTATGGATCTCTGTGTGAGACTATGGTTCTGTAACTGAGTCTATGGATCTCTGTGTGAGTCTATCGTTCTGTAACCGAGTCTACGGATCTCTGTGTGAGTCTATGGTTCTGTAACTGAGTCTATGGATCTCTGTGTGAGTCTATGGTTCTGTATCCGAGTCTATGGATCTCTGTGTGAGTCTATGGTTCTGTAACTGAGTCTATGGATCTCTGTGTGAGTCTATCGTTCTGTAACCGAGTCTACGGATCTCTGTGTGAGTCTATGGTTCTGTAACTGAGTCTATGGATCTCTGTGTGAGTCTATGGTTCTGTATCCGAGTCTATGGATCTCTGTGTGAGTCTATGGTTCTGTAACTGAGTCTATGGATCTCTGTGTGAGTCTATGGTTCTGTAACCGAGTCTATGGATCTCTGTGTGAGTCTGGTTCTGTAACTGAGTCTATGGATCTCTGTGTGAGTCTATGGTTCTGTATCCGAGTCTATGGATCTCTGTGTGAGTCTATGGTTCTGTAACTGAGTCTATGGATCTCTGTGTGAGTCTATGGTTCTGTAACTGAGTCTATGGATCTCTGTGTGAGTCTATGGTTATGTGACTGAGTCTATGATCTCTGTGTGAGTCTATAGTTCTGTAACTGAGTCTATGGATCTCTGTGTGAGTCTATGGTTCTGTAACAGACTCTATGGATCTCTGTGTGAGTCTATGGTTCTGTAACTGAGTCTATGGATCTCTGTGTGAGTCTATGGTTCTGTAACTGAGTCTATGGCTCTCTGTGTGAGACTATGGTTCTGTAACTGAGTCTATGGATCTCTGTGTGAGTCTATGGTTCTGTAACTGAGTCTATGGATCTATGTGTGAGACTATGGTTCTGTAATTGAGTATATGGATCAGTGTGAGACTATGGTTCTGTAATTGAGTCTATGGATCTATGTGTGAGACTATGGTTCTGTAATTAAGTCTATGGATCTCTGTGTGAGTCTATAATTCTGTATCCGATCCACGCGCACTCTGATCCACGTGCACTCTGATCCACGTGTGTTGAACTTCTTTCGCACAGCACGTGGCCATCCGTGCCAACTGGAGGTGCGGTGTGGCTGTGCCCGAGCGGGGTAACGTCACCACGTGGTCTTTAACGTCACCACGTGGTCTTTAACGTCACTACCTGGTCTTTACCATTTCTACGGGATCTTCAACGTCACCACGTGCTCTTTAACGTCATCACGAGGTCTTCAACATCCCACGGGGTCTTTAACGTCACCACTTGGTCTTTAACGTCACCACGTGGTCTTCAACGTCACCACGGGGTCTTTAACGTCACCACGTGGTCTTCAGTGCCACCACGTGGTCTTTAACATCACCACATAGTCTTTAACGTCACCACGGGGTCTTTAACATCACCACGGGGTCTTTAACGTCCGCGGGGTCTTTAACATCACCACGGGGTCTTTAACGTCACCACTTGGTCTTTAACGTCACCACGTGGTCTTTTTCATCACCACGAGGTCTCTAACGTCACCACTTGGTCTTTAACATCTCTGCGGCGTCTTTACCGTAATTACCGTCAGATGGTGAAGGGGTGGACTGGGGGGCGGAGGGGAGTCGCGGGTGGGCGGTGAATGTGAGGGGGCTCCGGTGTGCGATGCTAACGACTGCCTCGCATCGGCACGCATCTGACCGCACGAAAGCCATCGGTGCAAGCCAGGCCCTGTCCGCGTGCCTGAATAACAGAGCCATTACGGACTCCCACCCTCCCACCCACCCGCTCACACTCCTTGCCCCCCCCCCCCCCCCACACACACATCCCCCCCCTAACTCACAGAGGGGTTCTGGGTCCCCCACGGGGCTGGGGTTACCGCAGCAACCAGATGAACAGCCCAGAGTTTTGGCCGCTCATCCGGTTGCCAATGTCCTTTCGCCCCCCGCTTCTTTCGACCCCCCCGCCCCCTTCCCCTTTCTAAAGGGTTTCTCTCCACCGCCTTGTTCCCTCTCTGTCTCCCCCTTGTCCTCCTCTGTGTTGACTGCCTCGTACTTTTGACCCCCCCCCCCCCCCTGCACTTTTTTAAACGACGGAGGCGTTGGGCCCAGTTGGATGAGTGAGGGGTGGCTGGCCGGCTTGCTGGCTTGGGTGGGTGCGTGGGAGGGAGGTCGGGAGTGGAGGGAGAGGGGGAGGGAGAAGTGGAGGGAGAGGGAGTGGAGGGAGAGGGAGTGGAGGGAGAGGGGGAGGGAGTGAGTGGAAGGAGGGAGGTCAGGAGTGGAGGGAGAGGGGGAGGGAGTGGAGGGAGGGAGGGCAGTTGGGTTAGGTAACCACACGGCCTTGTCCTCCCAGTGCACTGGCCCCACCATACCTGGGCCACCATAACTGGGCATCGTACCTGGGCGTCGTACCTGGGCCACCGTACCTGGGCCACCATACCTGGGCCACCGTACCTGGGCCACCATACCTGGGCCACCGCACCTGGTCCACAGCACCTGGGCATCGTACCTGGGCCACCATACCTGGGTCACCGTACCTGGGCCATCGTACCTGGGCCACTGTACTCGGTCACAAACGAGGTCACTGGACCACGAACGGGCTCACTCGGTCACGGTCTGTGTTCTTCCCCAACGGCGTGTCCAGCGCACTGTACATTCTGTGAATGGAAATCGCCTCTCGTGAGACACTTGAGAGATTCCCATTCACGTCATCGGTAGAGGAGGGGGCGAGCGAGCGAGCGAGTGAGCGAGCGAGGGAGCGAGCGGATGTTTGCGAGCGTGCGGGACGGGGTTGCGGCCGCGAGGAGCAGCAGGTTTCGCGATCGCATCACGGGCCAGCTAATAGCGCCGTGGGATCAGCGCAGTCGGGGCACATCCTATGGGCGAACGCTTCCTGGCGGCTTCCCGCGTAGGCTTGCCGGTGAGCGTCCGTAAGTTTGCGAGTTGGTTTACGAGTTAGTTGGTTTAGTCAGGGGGGTGGTTTCGTGTTCAACGGGCCGCACATTTGTCATTAGGCCGAGAAACCGACCCCCCCCCCCACGCCACACCACCCTCAATACCACCCCCCCCCCCACCTTACCCGTGACTGCGGGGACGCGAGACGAGTGGCCGCTCGTCGGGGGCGGTCGGTGATCCTCCCCCCCACCCCCCCCCCATGGGAAATGCGGGGTGACCTCTGTGCCGTAACACCCAAAGACGCGTGCGAGCAGGGTGTCTCTTGGGCTGCAGTGTAAACGCACGGCTGTCAACCCCTCATCAGCGACACCCGACCTTGCTACGGACCCAATTCAAGATATTATTGGGTCCACCGCGTGCCCCTTA
>NC_133725.1:7544291-7595982 GCF_048934315.1 Petromyzon marinus | reverse complement strand
CACTCGCATTGCATCGACTTTCACCGTCGCGCCGATGGTTGCATTTTGCCGCGCGTCCCCCGAATTCAGCGACTCGGTGGCCGAGCAACGCTGCACCGGGAGCGAAGTTCTCCTCGCCGGTGCCTTCATCGCCACTCGCCGCCCACCCAACGCACGTGGAATCGCGTTACAGCACGGGCGGTGGCTGCGGCTGCTGCTGCTGCTGCTGCACGTGGCTGCCTGTAGTTGTTGAACGATGGGCAGGCAGCAGCAGCAGCAGCTGCAGCAGCTGCAGCAGCAGCAGCTGCAGCTGCAGCAGCAGCAGCAGCAGCAGCTGCAGCAGCAGCAGCAGCTGCAGCAGCAGCAGCAGCTGCAGCAGCAGCAGCTGCAGCAGCAGCAGCTGCAGAAGCAGCAGCAGCAGCAGCTGCAGCAGCAGCTGCAGCAGCAGCAGCTGCAGCAGCAGCAGCAGCTGCAGCAGCAGCAGCAGCAGCTGCAGCAGTAGCTGCAGCAGCAGCAGCTGCAGCATCTGCAGCAGCAGCAGCTGCAGCAACAGCAGCTGCAGCAGCAGCAGCAGCAGCTGCAGCAGCTGCAGCAGCAGCAGCGAGGGCTTGTGGATCACTCGAAGGTGTTGTCGGGAAACTCCCTTCCAGCCGCGGGTGTGCGTGGATATGGAGGTGCCGTTGCCGTGGCTGGCCAGGAGAGTGTGTGGGCTAATCCCCATCCGTTCCACACTCTCCGTGAGAGTCGAGCAGGAGCCGCGCCCTTAGAGGGCGGTGCAGCAAAGTGTGCGGACTGATCGCCATCCGTTTCCGTCTGTACGGGGGCAAAACAATTCGGGGTAAAGCGTTGCCCTCGAGCGCGAGCTGTGGTTTGTTTATTTATTTTTTTCTCCAGGTGCTGCAATTTCCTCCGCTCACGTGGGATAAACCACTCACGGGACCGGCTGAAATCGCAAACACGAATAGGAGATCAGCGACCCTTTCCCGGATGAATGTCGCTCGTTACGAGTGTGGGGGCAGTCGGGCAGTGGCATTGCAGCGACGGAACCCGGTTCAATCCCCGACTCGGGCAGGCTAATCTCCGTGTGATAGTGTGCACGTTCTCTCTCTCTCTCCCTCTCTCTCTCTCCCCCTCTCGCGCGCCCTGTTCTTGTGCGTGTTTTGATTCTTCCCACAATGTCCCTCCCACGGCAAGCGAACGCAACAACAACAACAACAAACCCGGTCATCGTCGCGGGCATTGGCCAAACATCACAATGCCGAAAAATTGTTTTCGCGAGCGTCACAATTGGGATCACACACAGAGCAGAAACATCGCCCTTCCCCCACCTGCGTCGGACTGTGAAAACAGAGCACCGCCATCACGACGAGGGTGGTTTCGCCGTCATCATGATGATGATGACATCGTCATCTTGGCGATGATGACAATGAGGCTATCATGATGGTCTCTTTGCCATGACGATGGTGGTCTCACCGTCATCATGATGATGGCATCATCATGATGACGGTGGTCTCATCATCATGACGATGGTGGTCTCACCGTCATCATGATGATGGCATCATCATGATGACGGTGGTCTCACCATCATGATCGTGGCATCATCATGATGACATCATCATGACGATAGTGGTCTCACCGTCATCATGATGATGGCATCATCATGATTGCATCATCATGACGATGGTGGTCTCACCGTCATCGTGATGGCATCATGACGATGGTGATCTCACCGTCATGATGGTGGCATCATGATGACGATGGTGGTCTCACCGTCATCATGATGGTATCAGCATGACGGTGGTCTCACCGTCATCATGATGGTGGCATCATCATGATGGCATCATCATGATGGCATCATCATGACGATGGTGGTCTCATCGTCACCATCATGATGGTATCAGCATGACGATGGTGGTCTCGCCATCTTCAAGATGACAGTCACATAATCACTTTAAGATGTTTTCTTGTTCATGTTTTTGTTTGTTGCGGTTGCCCCCGATTCAAGAGCCGAATGGCTCACAGGGCTATACCAAAATAAATGGAACTAAAAATGGAACTATGGTTTGAGATTGGACTGGGACTGGGAGCAACGATGCATGTGCATTGGACCTCTTTCGCCCCGTACGTAGCCGGGGGAGGGACAGCAAAACTAAAGTAAAAAAGCAGCTCTAAAGAAATGAGCATTAAATTTCGATTGAAAGCTTTCGTGACTGCAAGGATTCATCTTCTTTGGTTCTTTCGGTAAAGTCACCACGTAGAATGAGAATACAATAATAAATTGATAAAATAACGTCGTGAGAATATTATTGCGTTATTTTATTTTATCAATTTATGATTTTATTCTCATTCTACGTGACTTCACCGACAGAACCAAAGAAGAGAAATCAGTATTCCCAATATCGTGATGGAAGAGCGTTCCAGACGGCCGCAGAGGCGCAGCGCGACGCTGTTACCGCCGTCGCTGTTGCGACGGCTGAGCCAAAAGCCGCCGATGCGAGGAACGAGCGGAGTTGGCGTGGTGGCTTATGCCGCCTGACGAGATCAGCGCGGGATCGTTGGCTCGTTTTATGGCAGGCGCCTTGAACCGAAGATTTCCCTCCCCGTTTTTTCCTGGAGCCTTCAACGGCCTCGCGAGCGCCAACAACGGCCTCGCGAGGGGCGGTGGGTGGCCGATGCCACGCCCGGACGACTTTTTGTCCAGTGGTGATGTACCACCGTTCGCGCTCTCCACCCACCGTTCGCGCTCTCCACCCACGCACGCACGCACGTACGCACGCAGACGCCCGAACCACCCTCGCACAGATGGACACATGCATGCAAGGCTATCTCCGTGCAGATAATTGGAATTTGTGGTTTGAGCCGGGGTCTCTGAAGGAATGCCGGCGAGAGCGGGCGGAGGCGCATAAGCGCGGCGCTTCGAGTGGGAGCCAGGGTTGGTGGATCGCGGAGAGATGTTTCCCGAAATTACACCCCCCCGCCCTCCCTCCCTCCCGCACACCACCCCCCCCCCCCCCCCCAACTAAAGAAACAAAAACCCCCATCGGGCCTCTTGGGAGAGACAGCAGTACAGCAAGCGGGGTTGTCCCCCGAACCCGTCCCCCTTGTCTTAAGCCGCTGGAACCCTCGCCCCGAGCGGCGTGGCTCGCTCGCCAACGCCGGCGGCTCCGGACAACGGCTGACACCTTTCAAAGCGCCGGACGGCGTTGGCGACGGCATTGGCGGTGGCCTTGGCAGTGGCTTACACGCCCCGTGGAGGTGGCGAGCTCCCGTTTGGTGGACAACCCCCCGCCACCCACTCCCCCCCCCCCCCCCCTTGCCCCCTCCTGGCTCGCTCGCTAGGAGAAAGTCGGTGGACTCCGTAACCGTCGTTCCATCTGTGTAGGTGGGATCGAGCGTTGCCCCCCTCCCCTCCCCCCCCCCCCACATACCCCCCCACACGCCACCTCCCGTTTCAGCCCACACGTTGAAGTCACCCCAATTCATTGGCCAAAAGTACCCGCATATGTTGAGGACTGCAGAGCTTGGTGCATTCGTCTGTGACTCCTATTGCCGGTGATTCCACTCTCTCTGTCTCGTGTCGCCGAGCCATTATCCGCGTCTCCACGAGAGCGAGGGAGGGGCCACCGCGCGGCTTTGCAAGCTGACGACGTCAAATATTTTTACGAACTCTTCGTGTTTGAACTTTTTTGTTTTGTTTTTTTTCCCCCCACGAAGCATGCGATTCCCGCGCGCCCCTCCCTGGTACGGGCGCTGACGCTCCGTGCGGACAAGAATCCTTCGGGTTTTTTTTTTTGTTCCCGCACTTTCCACGCGCCGCGTTGCACCACGCGGGGATGGACGCGGAGAGATTATGGGATATTTTTTTTTTTTGCTTCGGCCAGAGACCATTGGATGCACGGGCTTTACGTGACGTTGAGACTGTCAAATCTAAACCACACGCGAGAAAGAAAAAAAAGCTCAACGATGAAATGTACGCATTTTTATTTATTTATTTCCGCGGTTGCTGAGCACGGGCGACAAAGTTGCGCTTGTGGTGCGGGGGTTTTTCGGTGGCCAGCGAAACGATCCGCGCGCGTCTCTTTGCGTTCTCTTTTCGGGTGAGGCCACGCGGTCGGCTCCCTGCTGTGAATGGCGAGGGAACAGCGCGGCGGGTGAGCAGTGCAATGTAGGGTCGTTGAAATAAAGTGAGGTGGGCGGCTGATGCAAGAGGTAGCGATGAGAGACTGCGTCGAAGGTCGGGAGAGGAGTCTGCAGTTGAGCAGCGCAAAGGGGAAGCAGCGGAGAGAGAGAGAGAGAGAAAGCGGTCGGACTGTGGAGTGCGGTGGGGCAAAGCGTGGGTACTCTCCCCATGCGTTCCACGACGTCTCACCATCGTGGAAGAGTAGGCCAAAAAAGACCTGTCGGTGGGGGGGGGGGGGAGGGTGGTAGGGAGAGGGGGCTCTCTCTAGAGCTCTTTCTATAGCGGCTTGGGGGGGTAGGCCCCTTCCACCAGCGGCGGTGCGAGGACATGATGGCGTGCACGCGGTAGCAGCGGTGGTGCGTGCACGTGGTGGCAGCGGTAGTGTGAGCACGTGGTGGCAGCGGTGGCGCGTGCACGTGGTGGCAGCGGTAATGTGAGCACGTGGTGGCAGCGGCAGTGTGAGCACGTGGTGGCAGCGGTAGTGTGAGCACGTGGTGACAGCGGTGGCGCGTGCACGTGGTGGCAGCGGTAGTGTGAGCACGTGGTGGCAGCCGTGGCGCGTGCACGTGGTGGCAGCGGTAGTGTGAGCACGTGGTGGCAGCGGTAGTGTGAGCACGTGGTGGCAGCGGTAGTGTGAGCACGTGGTGGCAGAGGTGGCGCGTGCACGTGGTGGCAGAGGTGGCGCGTGCACGTGGTGGCAGCGGTAATGTGAGCACGTGGTGGCAGCGGTAGTGTGAGCACGTGGTGGCAGAGGTGGCGCGTGCACGCGGTGGCAGCGGTGGCGCGTGCACGCGGTGGCCGAGGGCTGCGCGTTTTTCGTTACCATCCCTCAACGTTGTTACGCAACCGCGCGGGACTCCTCCGGTCACGACGGCGCCGGAGTGATGTCGTCTGTGCCGTGGCTCTCGCCACCCCCGCCGCTGTCTCCCGCTGCCGAGTGTTTACAGTGGCAGGTTCTTACCGCCTCCCCCCCCCCCCAACCCCCCATTCAACCACCCTGCCACCGTGCCACCCCTTGGCGCTCGTAAACCTTGCGATCCTTCACTCCGAACATCGGTGCTTGTCTCCGTGTTGACGCCAACGGGAGCCAAGATAAGAGCGAGACTGATGCCTTGCACACTCGGCCTGGCTGCCGTCCACCTCGCCGCTCCACCACCCCCCCCCCCCGCCATTCCACTTGCTCCGTTTGTTGTTGCTGTTGCTGCTGTTGCTGCTGTTGCCTTTGCCAGCGCGGTCACGAGGCCTTTTTGCCCGCGTAGCTACCGGATGTGCAGGCCCTGCAACTGCGACTCGAGGGCTCCGGTGTTGGAGGACGGGGCGTAGGCCCACACCCCAAAACAAACCACCCACGCTCCCCCCTTGTACCAGGCTACGTGCCAACCACCACGCTCCCTTCCCACTGGTGTCAGAGGCACCCCCTGAGCATCTTAGTTGGAGTCCTCCCCCCGGGGTCATTTAGAATCGACGTGCGTCCTAACGGGGCGTCTGGGCTAGCGGTGAAAAGCCACCAACTTGGGTTGAGCGATATCATTTGCGACAGGCTGGGTCACTTCTGAAGAAGAGCTGCTAAGCTCGGCGTGGGCCCCTTACCTGTATAACATGATAAAACCAAAAAACTAATTTTGTAGTCTATAAAGGTTTCCGGGAGGTTCGTGATGGCCGTGTCACTCAGGTGAGGCACTTGTCAATGGCATGGCAGGTGGTGCACCTGCACCGGTAGCCAAGGGCCCAGGTGCTAGAGGGCCATGCCATTACTGTGCTGGTCTGTCTTGTATCTATGTGTGTGTGTAGCGATTAGCTAGCGGTTAGCGCGCTGCGCTATGAACCTGGCGACCCGGGTTCGATTCCCGCTCACGGCCAACACCAGTGACGATTATCTGAACCGGTCCCGGGCCTCCTCTAGGTCGACTCAGCCTCAAATGAGTACCTGGTGCGGTGTGTAAACATTGCCCTTAGGGAGACAAAGGCGTTCGGGCGTGGTGCTGGCCATCCACCCCCCCCCCCCCCGTGTACCGTTCCGGCCTTCATAGGTGCTCGCTAACAGCACTTGCACCTACAGTCTGTTAAGGCTATAGGGGGGATCTTTTATCTTTGTAGCGATTAGCGCGCTGCGCCATGAAGCTGGCGATTCGGGTTCGAATCCCGCTCGCGGCCAACACCAGTGACGATTATTTGAACCTTACGACGATTAAGCCTCAAATGAGTCCCTAGTGCGGTGTGCAGTGAACATCGCCACTCGGGAGACAAATTGCGGCCCGGGGGTGGCGCTTGCCACCCGCCCCCACGTGCGCCTTGCCGGCCTTCATAGGTGCCCGCTAACAGCACTTGCCCCAACAGTCTGTTCAAGACTATACAGGGCATCTTTGCCTTTTTCTTTGTCTTCGTACGCATGCATGCATGTTGAAGTTCTTTGGCACCGTACATAGCCAGCCCGCGTGCAAGTCGGAGGTCTTGTTCCCATGCCGGGTGTGGGTAGGGGCGATGTACACGAGAGAGAGAGAGAGAGATGGCGTCGAACAACTTACAGAGCGAAAAAAACCAAATACCCCGGTGCGAACGGTCCCAATGAGTGCTGCCCCTCCCCCGGAAATGGATATCCAATGTAATTTATATGCATACATTAACCCCCCTCCACCCGTCCCCACCGCGCCTTCGCACCTGATTGCCGTGACCTGTGAGCCATCACACTTATCCGCCCTCCCCCCACCACCACCACCACTCCTCCCCCCGCGCCCATTTGAGACCGAAACAGGAGAGGGAGGATCTCTCCACAACTCTGTGGCGGTAGCCTGGTGATGCCGGTCGTCGTTATTACCGGCCAAGCGTCGCGGTGGCCGACACGTGAATGTTTTTTCCGCCGGGTTTGCTTTCCAACACGCGGCCGCTGGTGCTGTCGGGAGTAACGAATGGGCACGTTTCGTTTAAGCGACAGAGGCCCTGCTGATCGGTAGCGTCGAGTGGCGGCGGGTTTTTACGGCGCACTTACATTCACGCGACCCAACCCAAAAAAACCCTCTGTCACGGAGAGTACTGCCCCATCCTCCTCTTCTGTGCACGAGGTGTGGAACACAAAGGGGGCATAGCATGAGGAGTTATTGTTCAGGAAGTGTACGGGTGATGGCAGCAGCAGCTCCGATTGGCAGGGTTCGGCGCGCGTGCGGAGCGAAATAAGTTGTGTGCGTTGCGTTGAGTTGCGTGCGGTTGAAGAGAACCACTTCTGAGCCCAGATGTGTCCACAGCAAAGAAGTATTCGTGCAAAATCCTGCGTCTTGACCGTGGCGAATGTCGAATGTGTGGCCGGTTCTTGTTTTTTTTTATTTATATATATATTTTTTATTCGAATTGAAACATTTCTCGCCCGTGTGACCGTGCCAGCTCACACCGTGTTTCGCCGTTTATCTCCTTGTTTATTAACGCTCGTGAAATTTTTTTTACAAAATATATAACGGTGACAACGTGAATCCGTTTAGGAACCCCTCCCCGTGGCGAGCGAACGCGGTTTGGCGATAGAGGGCGACGTCCACATCCCACGAGGTTATTTGTCAGTGGATTCACGGGGAGGGTTGGACGGATGGTAAGGAGAGAGGGTAACGTAGCCCCCCCGCATGGCGTTATCCCACTCGCAGTGTGGCACAGCGACTAGCGCTGGACGATTTGGTGGAAAATGTCTAAAAGCGATTTTTCTGGCAGATATTGCGATTTAATTTGCGATTAAAATTTTTTGAAGTCAAGCTTCGGTTTAATAGTCACTGTGTAACAGATTTAAAACATGTGATGGAGCATTACCACATGGTACCATTAAAAATATGAACTGCTCTATATAGTCTAATGCAAGGATGAGAACTTAACAGATATGAATTGCTTCCAACATGTATTTATGAAAATGTCTTTTTTTATTATTATTGAAATAGAACGATCAAACATAGAACAATTGTTAAGTTAAATAAACAAAAACACGTTAAAATAATAAAAAAAAAACAATTCCAATAAGAAAGTAACATGACTTTTCAAATCGCAAAAAAAAAAAAATCTCAGCCTTTGCGATTCGCTAATCGCATCGTTTCAAATTGCGACCTCGATTTGAAATCGTTTCAAATTGTTCACGGCACACCGCGTCGCATGCCTCACCCGGGTCCCCACCGAATCGAGGGAGCTTAACGACGCGGCAAAAGTTGTCGGGGAGGCACAAACTCCCAACCCTTGCTCCGCATTATTAGATGTGTTGAACCGGTGGTCTAGACAAGGCCGAGGGCACCCGGGGGGTGTGCGGCGGTCGCGCTGGGCGCGACCGCGGGGAGGGAGCCGCGTGCGAGCAGCGGCGACGGATTTGCGAGCGGCTTTCACCCTCGTTGCGATTGCCGGCCCGAGGTTCTCGCCTTGCCCGTCGTTGAGCCTCCCCCTCCTCCGCGCCCCTTGCAAGATGTCGTGACATCGCGACGAACGCGCCCTCGCGCGCATTCTTTCTCCCGCGCGGTTCATTTCCGCGAACGAAACGGCAGCGGTCTCACCGCATCGCGTCGAGGAGCGCGGAAAAGACCACGACCCAAAGCGACTCTGGTCGCCATCAAAGGCGGGGGCGGTCTCACCGCATCGCGTCGAGGAGCGCGGAAAAGACCACGACCCAAAGCGACTCTGGTCGCCATCAAAGGCGGGGGCGGTCTCACCGCATCGCGTCGAGGAGCGCGGAAAAGACCACGACCCAAAGCGACTCTGGTCGCCGTCGATTTTTTTTTTTTTTTTTTTTTGGCCCGGCCATCAAAGGCAGGGGCGGTCTCACCGCATCGCGTGCTACTGCGGGGTCCGTCTGGAACGCTCTCCCTGTACGATATTAGAAAGCCACTTGGGAGCTGGGCACTTTTTAAATCATTTAAATTGAAAACTCACTTCTTGAGAACTTACTTTTGGGTTTAGTTCGCTGACTTCCTTCCGCGCTTTCGATTTGCGCTGTTGGCTACGTACGGTGCGAAAGAAGTTCAACGTACGTACGTAGTGTCGATAATCGATTATCCGGGGGATTTGGGGGGGGGGAAGGGGTGCCAGATTCTCAAAAACGTCCGAAAATGACTAATCATTAGTATTTAAAATAGTTTATTATTTTTTTTTACATTATTGGATGACATTAGGTGTTTCTCTGCATTTTTTTCGGGGTTTTTGGATTATTTTTTTTTACCACGGGAAATTGGCATAAATAAACATACAAATAGGCGCACATAAATATCCTACTTTAACAATTTTCTGTGTTTACTGGACCGTACTCACCACCCCAGTCTCGACGACTCTGCATCATGCGGTGATGTAATTGCGCGCAGCATTTTAATTTTGATTTGAATCTTGATTTGAAGCTTTCGTGGCTGCAGGAATCCACGCTCTCTGGCTCTCTCGGTAAGGTCACGTAGATAGAAAAAAAATAATGAAATAAAAGTATTTTAATTGTTTGTGTTGTATGCAGTGTATAATGTACCGTATATAAGATGTGACGCTGAAATGAAGCGTAGCTACTTTTTTGTATTGCCGATCGCCGGACCTGGTTACAGCCTTTGGAGCGGCTTTGCCGGATTCGCCGGATCGGCCCGGGTCCACAGCCGGATAATGTTGCAAGCAGCCGGAAAATAATCGCGCGGTGCCGGATACTCCACGATCGAACTGCAACATGTGCTCAAACTAGATTCGAAGCTTTTGTGGCTGCAGGAATTACCCTTATTGGTTATTTCGGTAATGTCACGTAGAAAATAAAATCAGCTGATAATAGAATACCAAGAAAATCGGAAGTTTGTCAAACTTCCTATTTTTCTCTCTGAATGTTTCCTTGCTTGTCTGTTTCACACTTAACTTCTAACTTGACGAATCTTTGGAAGAACGTAATCAAGCAGGCTATGCGTTAATTGTTTGTTAACCGACTTTCTGTGTTGCATTGCATTACACTTGCCAATTTTACAAAATTAGCAAGTGCAATGTTCCAATGGCCATAACGTTGCAACGCATTTTTTTTCTAGATTTGAAGCTTTCGTGACTGCAAGGACCCATACTCTTTGGTTCTATTCGGTAAAAGTCACGTAGGCAAAAAAATAAAACGACAAAAATCACGACGTTTCGGCCACAACACAAGCGGCCTTCATCAGGTGAAGGGACCAGACTGTCTCGAATCGGATCGGCCCGGGACCACAGCTGGATAATGCGCAGTCTTCGAGACAGTCCGGTCCCTTCACCTGATGAAGGCCCGCTTGTGTTGTGGCCGAAACGTCGTGATTTTTGTTGTTTTATTTTTTTACCTACGTGACTTTACCGAATAAAACCAAAGAGAACGCATTTTTCGTAACTGTGAATCTCTTTCAAGTCATCTGGATGCGCGGTGTTGTTTTGTTTGTTTAAGGTAAGCCCCCCCCCCCCGCCCTACTGAGCTGTGTAGCTCTCTTTTCAGAAGCGACCTGGCCATCACAAACGATAGCACGACGAACGTGAGCTCGTTAATCGTCGTCAGGTGGAAATTCGTAGCAGCAGCCAAAAACTCTAAACACGTGGCAGGAAAAACCGGAGGACCCGGAGGGGAAATGTCCGCGACCACGGGGATAGCGAAACGCAAACTTCAAATATTCAGCTGCAGGTGTCAGGGTCGGGATCGAACCCACAACCTCCTGTATATCAGGCGAGGTAGTTAACATCTCACCATGGGGAAAGAGAGAGAGAGAGGGAGAGAGAGAGAAACGCAGACTCCAAATATACAGCAGCAGGAATCGAGGTCGGGATCGAACCCACGGCCTCCTGTACACCGGGCGAGGTAGTTAACATCTCCTAGCCACCGTGATGATGATGAGAGAGAGAGAGAGAGACACGCACAAACTCCAAATATGCAGCAGTAGGCGTCAGGGTCGGGATCGAACCCACGACCTCCTGTATACCGGACGAGGTAGTTAACATCTCCTAGCCACCGTGATGATGATGAGAGAGAGAGAGAGAGACACGCACAAACTCCAAATATACAGCAGTAGGCGTCAGGGTCGGGATCGAACCCACGACCTCCTGTACACCGGGCGAGGTAGTTAACATCTCCTAGCCACCGTGATGATGATGAGAGAGAGAGAGACACGCACAAACTCCAAATATACAGCAGTAGGCGTCAGGGTCGAGGATCGAACCCACGACCTCCTGTACACCGGGCGAGGTAGTTAACATCTCCTAGCCACCGTGATGATGATGAGAGAGAGAGAGAGAGACACGCACAAACTCCAAATATACAGCAGTAGGCGTCAGGGTCGGGATCGAACCCACGACCTCCTGTACACCGGGCGAGGTAGTTAACATCTCCTAGCCACCGTGATGATGATGAGAGAGAGAGAGAGAGACACGCACAAACTCCAAATATACAGCAGTAGGCGTCAGGGTCGGGATCGAACCCACGACCTCCTGTACACCGGGCGAGGTAGTTAACATCTCCTAGCCACCGTGATGATGATGAGAGAGAGAGAGAGAGACACGCACAAACTCCAAATATACAGCAGTAGGCGTCAGGGTCGGGATCGAACCCACGACCTCCTGTACACCGGGCGAGGTAGTTAACATCTCCTAGCCACCGTGATGATGATGAGAGAGAGAGAGACACGCACAAACTCCAAATATACAGCAGTAGGCGTCAGGGTCGGGATCGAACCCACGACCTCCTGTACACCGGGCGAGGTAGTTAACATCTCCTAGCCACCGTGATGATGATGAGAGAGAGAGACACGCACAAACTCCAAATATACAGCAGTAGGCGTCAGGGTCGTGATCGAACCCACGACCTCCTGTACACCGGGCGAGGTAGTTAGCATCTCACCGCCACCACCGGCACCGTTGATCGTCCCGGGGAAGCGGCGGGGGGGGGGTGGGCCATGTTGGCACCAGATGTGGCGGTGGGCCCTCTCTGGGGCCTGCTGCTGCCGCCGCCACTGCTGCTGCCGTTGCTGCTGCGCAGTGGCTTCGTGCGGGTCCCAGCCGCTCTCCGTTAATGCCGGATCACACTTTGGGCCGGGGGCCAGGGGGCGCCGTGGCACGCGCGCGGGGCCGCAAATTCCTGCCGGATTTTCGCGATGGGTTGTGGCCGGACCCCTGTCTTTGCCGGGGCGACCCCCACATACCCTCAACCCCCCCACCCCTCCACCATTAATGCACGGAATAGTGGCAGATCAAAGTGAGCAGCTGAAGCGGCCCCCAAAAAAACGGCTCGGAGTGGGGGGGGGATCATTGAACTTGTTTAGTGCCTCCTCCTGCCCGCGCTTCTTTGAGTCGGCCTCCCTCTTTCCCTCTCCGCGGGAGCGAGGGAGCGCGGCGGCGACGGCGGCGGCGACGGCGGCGTTCCACGCTGACCCATTACGTTGCCGTCCAGTCGTCGTACGCTGGAAAACAAAACGGGGCGACGGTGCGAGCGGGCGGGGGAGGGTTCAGCGGCGCGTTGAGATCGTTATTGGGGGGGGGGGGGGGCGGGGGGCGGTCAGCTGACGCAACGCCCCCACAGCTCCGCTCGTCGTGAGCGGTGTTGGGGGGGGGGTGGGGGGGGGCGTCATAGGCGCGGTTCGTTCCGCAACGCGGCGGCGCTGTCATTGGTCGACGAGAGGCTCACTTCGATGGTCGATCAAGCTCAGGAGTGGGGCCCTTTCGTCGTGGGCACAACAACAAATAAATTGTGGGACGTTTTGTGAAATTGTCCGGTAATGGCTGTTTCTTGCTTTTTCGGTGCAACCCCCCCCCCCCCTTGAGATGGAGCGATGGAATCGTGACTCGTAATGTGGAGGGGTGGGGGGCGGTGGGGGGGGGGGGGATGGATTGATCGTGGCGGATCTGGCATCGTTCAATGCGCCGTCGTTTTATCGGCATGTCGCGGCGAGCCGATTTGCCGGGGAACGGTAGGAGCCACCTGCTCCAATTAAGCATTGGGCTGGCGGCGGGCGATGGACTCCCACGATATTTGTTTTTCTCCCTCTCTCTCTCTCTCCCTCTATCCCGCCTCTCTCCCTCTCTCTGCGTCGTCAAAGAAAGAAGGCCGCAGGAATTCTTTTTTGTTTTTTGGAACGGCCAGCCGCCACGCACCGCCCGCCAAATGAAACTGGCAGGAGAAGAAGCGGATTTTTTTTTTTTACGTAATGGGTTCGTGGATTTCCGATAGCGGAAATGATAACGTCTGTCGGCATTTGCGTTTCAATAAAGTAGTTGGGCCGGGGCCTCGTTGCGATAATTGGACAGAGGTCGGGTTCGGTTCGCTCCCGCTGCGGACGAGTCAGCGGGCCCTTGCAAACGCGCATTCCGTCTACCGGCGAGGCGGTTGAAAGCAACGGTGAGGGGTTTATTAAACCCAGTACCCACCACCACCACCGCACTTGCCCTCTGTCCACCCCAGCGGTGTAAGTGGGTTCAACCACAGTCGGTCGAGAAGGGAAGGTCAACGCAAGATGATCAGAGATAGTGGTGGGCGGCTTAAGGTGACCTTCATCCACCCGTGGATTGTCCTTGGCTCATGGTGATAATGATGATGGTGATGTGAGGATGGATTATTTTAATTTTGCCTGGTACAGGATCGTGTGTCATGATTCCAGATGGGGCTTGTTTGTCTGGATCTGGCAGTAAGGCTGGGATAGCTTTTGGGCGTGGGACGTTTAGAGTTAGGATGGCTTAGGGGATGGCTGGACTAGGTTTTTGTCTGGCTTATGGTTGGGACACAGTGGATTTAGGGTTACGCGAGGTTAACACGCAGGAGGTTTAGGGTTACATTTGGCGAGGTCATGGGAGTTTGGGAGGTTAGGCTGGGGTAGGGTTTGGAGACAGTGGGTTTAGGGTTACGCTAGGTTAACACACAGGAGGTTTAGAGTTACATTCAGTGAGGACACAGGAGTTTAGGAGGCTATGGTGGGTTACGGTTGGGACACAGTGGGTTTAGGATTCCGCTAGGTTAACACACAGAAAGTGTATGGCTAGGCTGGGTGATGGTTTGGAGACAGTGGGTTTAGGGTTACTCTAGGTTAACACGGGAGGTTTAGCAGTAGGCTGGGTTAGGGTTTGGATACAGTGGGTTTTGGGTTACTCTAGGTTAATACGGGCGGTTTAGCGGTAGGCTGGGTTAGGGTTTGGAGACAGTGGGTTTAGGATTACTCTAGGTTAACACTGGAGGTTTAGGGGTAGGCTGGGTTAAGGTTTGGAGACAGTGGGTTTAGGGTTACTCTAGGTTAACACGGGAGGTTTAGCGGTAGGCTGGGTTAGGCTTTGGAAATAGTGGGTTTAGGGTTACTCTAGGTTAACACGGGAGGTTTAGCGGTAGGCTGGGTTAGGGTTTGGAGACAGTGGGTTTAGGGTTACTCTAGGTTAACACGGGAGGTTTAGCGTTAGGCTGGGTTAGGGTTTGGATACAGTGGGTTTAGGGTTACTCTAGGTTAACACAGAAGGTTTAGGGGTAGGCTAGGTTAGGGATTGGAGACAGTGGGTTTAGGGTTACTCTAGGTTAACAAAGGAGGTTTAGCGGTAGGCTGGGTCAGGGTTTAGAGACAGTGGGTTTAGGGTTACTCTAGGTTAACAAAGGAGGTTTAGCGGTAGGCTGGGTCAGGGTTTAGAGACAGTGGGTTTAGGGTTACTCTAGGTGAGGAGACCGGCAGCTTTCGGGGCTAGGCTGGCTGAGCGTTTTTTCGGCTTCTCTCGGCCGGAAGGGCCACGCTGCGGGCCTGTGGTCTCGATGGGGGTCGCATTTCCACGGCAACTCGCAAAGAAATTGGCGCGCTGCCCCTACTTCTAAGGGCACTTCGAAGGGAGATACTCGACCTGCCGTTTAAATTCGAAGCTGTGAACTTGATTTTGTGGCCGGTTCGGAGAAACCAAAATTGGCCCTGCGAAACCGGCTCTCGCGATGAATATATTGCCCGATGTCCGTCGCGTAACGAGACGTTGTTTTGGGGTCCCATTGCAGTGTGCGTTGAATGGAGATAATGGGCGGTGTTGTGTTTAAAACAAACACTCATTGACGGAACGGGTGCCACCCCCCCCCCCCCCCCGAACTTGGCAATGCAACCGGACTCGACTGGAAATGTTTTGAGGCTTGGTTGAGGCTTTTCCTGGGTAAACAGAGGCCGACACTATCTTCGTAATTGTTGTTATGAATTTCAACATTTTACGTGTTTTTTTTTTGTTACAAATCTGTGATCGCTCTTTTATTTAGAACACACAGAATTGGGGTGGGGGGGTGGCGGGTGGGGGGGGGCGGAGAAGAATGGGAGAGCGGTGGTGCAGCGGTTAGCGAACTGCGCTACGAATCCGACAGGCGAACCTGAGTTCGGTTCCCTGCCGTGGCTAACATCGGCACGCGAGTGGCACCTGAACAAGTCCCTGAGTCCCACCCCCGAGTTCATCATTATTTACTGGCCAGTGTGGTGCCGTATGGTGCAAGCAACCAACGAGGTAAACGGGGGAACGTTGGGGACCAACGTTGAGCCAACGTTTCCAACCGCACGGCAAATACAAAAAGAAAACGGTGGGTCCCAACGGTTAGGGCCTTCACTCGTCCAGCAGTGGATTCAACAGAAGTGCTGGCAGTGGATGGCATTTACCGACATCATCGTCGTCATCATCATCATCATCGTCGCCGTTACTATCGTTACTGCGCACCAAACCAAACCAAAGAAGAAACCGAGTGAAGGCGCGCGCAAATGTTTTCAGCAGCTGCCCTCCGTGGTGATTGTTGCTGGGATTTGTAAACTCACCCCCCCCCTCCTCCTCCCCCCCCCGTGCCCGCTCACGACGGCCGCCCCAACTAAAATACAATTTTCGTTTCCACGCACCGTGGGTTTTTAAACCATTTGCGCTCCTCGCACATACACACAAAAATCGATAAAAACCCACCGTGAAGAAGGGGGGTTGGGGTTAGGGGGTGGGGTGGGATTGGTTGCTGGAAGGGCGACGTTAGCAGGTCGCATCGGATAGCGTCCGGGAGTGCGGTCGGGACCCAAGGGCCCCCTTGCCAGCCCGCCGAGGGGGCACGAGGGATCCGCTTTGTAGTGGTGGTGGAGGTGGGGGGGGGGGGGTGGCGGTGTCCTTTGGTCTAATCTTCCACACAATGATGTCTCGGAAGAGATGGGCGAGCGGATGACGAGGGTGTACCCACACTTTCACCCCGCCACGCACTTGTTGACACTGCACTGCCGCACCGGGCGATGTGAACGTGCAACCTTGGATGGTGGTGGATGGAGGCTGTTTTCAAATGCGGCTGCATCGTCGCGATTATTAAAGAAAAAAAAACATTACAATCAATCCCTCTAGCGGACGCGTGTTTTAGTAACCCGGGCGTAACCCCCCCCCCCCCCGCTTGACGCAGAGTGGAATGGTCCAAACGTTTATTGCCAACACATGTTGCCACACCCTCAACAACTTTGGAAAGGTCCATGATCGTTTTTATTTTGGGGGGGGGGGAGAGTGGTTTGGGGAGGGGGGGGGTGCGGGATTGGTGGAGTTTGCGAATGCTTTTGGGTTGCAGTAATTTTTCTTTTTCTCAATGCCACCGGTTTTCTCAAATCTTCCTGCGGACTCTACCACTACCACAATCACCCCCCCCCCCACGAAACATTAATGGTTGATGCCGCCTAATGACCTTTGGCGTTCCAATATCAGCAGAAGGGCACCACGCATTTTATACAGTGCCTGAAATATTTACTCATAATTTGATAATTGATGTTATTGTACTCTCTTGGGTTTTTTGTTTGGCTTTGGAATGGGCGAGGATGACATTTGGAAGCGTCCGTGCTTGCGCCTGGACATCTGTGGGGAAAAAATAACTCACGTAACTCATTGGATAACTCCAGGATAAATAAACATTCTGATTAATGTCTTCTCCCCCACGTGTCTCGTTCCTTCTGCTCCCCGTGTCTCCCTCTCCGTGACCCTCTCCTCCCCGTGTCTCCCCGTGTCCCTCTCCTCCCCCGTGTCCCTCTCCTCCCCGTGTCTCCCCGTGTCCCTCTCCTCCTCGTGTCCCTCTCCTCCCCCGTGTCCCTCTCCTCCCCGTGTCTCCCCGTGTCCCTCTCCTCCCCATGTCCCTCTCCTCCCCTTGTCTCCCCGTGTCCTCTCCTCCCCGTGTCTCCCCGTGTCCCTCTCCTCCCCGTGTCCCTCTCCTCCCCGTGTCCCTCTCCTCCCCCGTGTCTCCCCGGGTCCGCTGGATCAACAGACAATATCGTGAAAGAGAGCTTCATGATAGCCCATCGGATTTCCCCAGGACCAAGAAAGGTTCTCATTCTGCTTGTCAGGGATTCGAAGCGGGATGTTGTACCACTCTCTCGGACCTAGCTTACTGCCAAATTACAAATGTCACAGACACGCACCCACACGCACTGCGCGTTCAGTTTCCACGCTGGCATGGGATAACCGCATCTCAAATCCCTGTGCGCCAAAATCAAAGTCCGTGAAGCTCTACAGGGCATCCGTGAACCTGCTGGGCCATCTGTGTCGGGGGGGGAGGGGGGAGGAGAGCTTTATAGCTCATCGGATTCCTCCTGTGTCGATGAATATTCAGATTCTTCTGAAAGTTAGGGCCCATCGTGAGCGCCATCAAGGTCGATTTTTTTTCTCGTTTTGCATCCTCGTCATCGGTAGTTTTTTTTTCAACGGAATCCGCCGTCATCCTGACCAGGATTTAGTAGAGCGCCTTTGTCAAAGCGCTTAGCAAGAATTAGATATGGTACCTTTACTTATTGGCTGGTCGGGGGGGGGGGGGGGCGGTGGGGGGAAGGGGATGGGGTTTTGAGTGTTTGGGAGCGGAAGAGATGGCAAGGGACCTGGGTGGTGATAGGGACAAGCAGAGGGGCGAGGTTGGAAATCGTCGTCAGTGTCATCGTCACGTGTGTGCTACACAGGGAACTCCTCTACTTATGGACGAGCTAGGTTCCAGAGGTCTGTTTGTAAGTCGATTTGTTCTTAAGTTCAACTTTACTCCTGTCGATTCGAGACGTGTCGTACGGCGTGCGCACTAAACACGGGGAATGGCTTTAAAAGTTTCATAATCTCCCGTAGATGTAGATGCCACTGGTTCTTCACGTCCTGTGGATGTAGATGCCACTGGTTCTTCGTGTTATGTAGATGCCACTGGTTATTCATGTTCTGAAGATGAAGATGCCCCTGGTTCTTCACGTTCTGTAGATGTAGATGCCACTGGTTATTCATGTTCTGAAGATGAACATGCCACTGGTTCTTCGTGTTCTGCAGATGAAGATGCCACTGGTTCTTCACGTTCTGTAGATGTAGATGCCACTGGTTCTTCACGTTCTGCAGATGTAGATGCCACTGGTTATTCACGTTCTGTAGATGTAGATGCCACTGGTTCTTCGTGTTCTGCAGATGTAGATGCCACTGGTTCTTCGTGTTATGTAGATGCCACTGGTTATTCATGTTCTGTCGATGTAGATGCCACTGGTTCTTCGTGTTCTGCCGATGAATATGCCACTGGTTCTTCACGTTCTGCAGATGTAGATGCCACTGGTTCTTCACGTTCTGCAGATGAAGATGCCACTGGTTCTTCGTGTTCTGCAGATGTAGATGCCACTGGTTCTTCGTGTTATGTAGATGCCACTGGTTTTTTTATTTAAATGTTTCGTGACTGCAGTAATTCATATTCTTAGCTCTTTCGGTAAAGTCACATTGAAGGGAAACAATAAAATAATAAAATATATTTTCATTGTTTTATATATATATATTATTATTTTATTGTTTCCCTTCAACGTGACTTTACCGAAAGAGCTAAGAATATGCCACTGGTTATTCATGTTCTGTCGATGTAGATGCCACTGGTTTTTCGTGTTAAAGCAGATAAAGATGCCACTGGTTCTTCACGTTCTGCAGATGTAGATGCCACTGGTTCTTCACGTTCTGCAGTTGTAGATGCCACTGGTTATTCACATTCTGTAGATGTAGATGCCACTGGTTCTTCACGTTCTGCAGATGTAGATGCCACTTGTTCTTCACGTTCTGCAGATGTAGATGCCACTGGTTCTTCGCGTTCTGTAGATGTAGATGCCACTGGTTCTTCACGTGGCATCTGCACGGCATATGGACAGGTTTGTTCGTATCTCTGAAAGTTCGTAAGTCGAATATTTGTGAGTGGAGGAGTCCCCTGCATGTACGATGCAAGATTCCAGCTTGTGCGATGGGGGTCTATTATGCATACTGCTGCTTCGAGACCCTTCACAGGGGCGGGATGGACACATGACTGAGATCCATGCACGCCAAACAACAAAAGGGGTCTTTACTCGTTCGTCGCAACATCAGCGCCACGGTGGTTGGATGTTAACTACCTCGCTTGGTATACAGGAGGTCGTGGGTTCGATCCAAACCCTGACACCTGTTGTATACATGGAGTTTGTGTTTCTCTCTTCCCCATGGCAAGATGGTAACTGCCTCGCTCGGTATACAGGAGGTTGTGCGTTCGATCCCGACCCAGACACCTGTTGCATAGATGGAGTTTGTGTTTCTCTCTTCCCTATGGTGAGATGTTAACTACCTCGCCTGATATACAGGAGGTCGTGGGTTCGATCCCGGTCCTGTGACACCTGCTGCTGTATATTTGGAGTTTGCGTGTCTCTCTCTCTCTCTCTCCGTGGCTGCGTGGATTTTTCTCCGGGTCCCTCCGCTTGTTCCCTGCGGCGGCACTGGCGGTGGCTGCGGTGGAGGTGGCGGCGATGAACCGTGGTTTTTGGCGGCTGCGGTGTTTTCTGTAACTCCGCTCGCCCCTCTCCTCCCTTCCCCGATCCGCGTGCCGTACGCCGCCAGCACAGTGAGCCCATTGTGTCGGCACAAAGGGCTTCACATCGCCGCCGTTGATGATTTAATACAAAAAAAAAATCCTACGGAGAGAAGGAGCCGAAGGGGGAAAAGACAGTGGGGGGAAAAACAAATACGGACCGTCGTCAATAAATATGACGCAGGGCAACCGTGAAACGACGTCTGCCAATTGCCCGTGTCTTCCTTGACCAAACACACAAGCCAAGTGCAGTGGGAGCTCAACGCCGATGTTGTAACAATTGGATTGAATCCTGCGACTGCTTTACCTGCCCTGTGCTCCGAATGCACCGGCACCTTCGAGTGCGCGTACCTGTGACGGTGCGTGTGTGTGTGACGGTGTGTGTGTGTGACGGTGTGTGTGTGTGACGGTGTGTGTGTGTGACGGTGTGTGTGTGTGATGGTGTGTGTGACGGTGTGTGTGTGACGGTGTATGTGTGACGGTGTGTGTGTGTGATGGTGTGTGTGTGTGACGGTGTGTGTGTGTGACGGTGTGTGTGTGTGACGGCGTGTGTGTGTGACGGTGTGTGTGTGTGTGTGACAGCGCGCGTGACGGAAGGGAGGAGCGTTCCGGACGGCATGATTCGAAATTATTTAAAGTCCTACACAGTTCATAATGGAGGGGTTTTTTTGGGATTAGATCGCGTCGATATAAATGTGTCGTTAAACCCGCCCCCACCCGACACGGCCAACTGGTAAAGGTTTTGTCACGTAAACAGAACGTGGCCAATTCGTCACAAGCACAGCACCGCCGGTTACGTGTCGCAGAGCAAATCCACAACGTTTACAATCTGAGTACGACGTTTCGCCGGTAATTCCAACCGGCATCATCAGGCGCGAGCCAGAGTTCAAGGCGGCTCCACTTATTGCATAGAAGCGTACCTTGACTTTTATTTTGCTTGCTTCTGGCCAGATGTTTTTATTCTCATTGCCATCGGACTCAGCCGTGGCACCTTCCCGCTCTCCTGTTGTTATTATTTTTTTGCCGGCGGAGAGACGGGGGGGGGGGGGGTTGTGGTGGTGGGTCAGGGTCAGGGTCAGGGGTCAGCGAGTCATGTGGTTTGGGTTTAGGTAACGGATTATGTCGGCTCTGGGTGTTGCGAAAAGGTGACAATGGGCGGCGCGGCGCTCGTAAAATCATCGCCCGTGCTCCGGCGCTGAGAATTGACGATCACCGCCCTCCCAGCGTCGCGAATCGCCGGCGACGTGCCGGGACGCTTCTGTCGATCCGCTGCCGGACGGGGGCATTGCCGGGTTAATCTCGTAGCAAAAGTAGCTACTACATATGTATTACCTAAATGTAGTAGCTGGGGGCCCCGCACTTTCAAGGGCCCCGCGCTAAATGTTTTTACCAGCTATCAATTGTGGTTCAGTGATTCTGCACTTGCTCTATTACTGTAGTGCAATACCGCCTTCAACTTTTATGAACGACAGGGTGTTTAAGATTAGCGATTTGTCGTATTGTCTGCCTGTATAGGAAATGGAATCATACAATCGCTTTACTATGCAAGTAAAAAATGAGTCTTTTAATATTTAAAAAAAATTATTTACTTATTTAGGGCCCCTTCATGACATCATGCTACAAGCCCCGCACTAGCGTCACCCGGCACTGGGACGGGGGCCTTGTTGGGACAGGAAGCGATGGCAGCGTCGTGTTGAGGTCGACGTGATGATGATGATGATGATGTCTGATTCACGTGGATCTGTGTGTGAGAGTCTATGGATCTCTGTGTGAGTCTATGGTTCTGTAACTGAGTCTATGGATCTCTGTGTGAGTCTATGGTTCTGTAATTGAGTCTATGGATCTCTGTGTGAGTCTATGGTTCTGTATCCGAGTCTATGGATCTCTGTGTAAGTCTATGGTTCTGTAATTGAGTCTATGGATCTCTGTGTGAGTCTATGGTTCTGTATCCGAGTCTATGGATCTCTGTGTGAGACTATGGTTCTGTAACTGAGTCTATGGATCTCTGTGTGAGTCTATGGTTCTGTAACCGAGTCTATGGATCTCTGTGTGAGTCTGGTTCTGTAACTGAGTCTATGGATCTCTGTGTGAGTCTATGGTTCTGTAGCTGAGTCTATGGATCTCTGTGTGAGTCTATGGTTCTGTATCCGAGTCTATGGATCTCTGTGTAAGTCTATGGTTCTGTAATTGAGTCTATGGATCTCTGTGTGAGTCTATGGTTCTGTATCCGAGTCTATGGATCTCTGTGTGAGACTATGGTTCTGTAACTGAGTCTATGGATCTCTGTGTGAGTCTATGGTTCTGTAACCGAGTCTATGGATCTCTGTGTGAGTCTGGTTCTGTAACTGAGTCTATGGATCTCTGTGTGAGTCTATGGTTCTGTATCCGAGTCTATGGATCTCTGTGTGAGTCTATGGTTCTGTAACTGAGTCTATGGATCTCTGTGTGAGTCTATGGTTCTGTAACTGAGTCTATGGATCTCTGTGTGAGTCTATGGTTATGTGACTGAGTCTATGATCTCTGTGTGAGTCTATAGTTCTGTAACTGAGTCTATGGATCTCTGTGTGAGTCTATGGTTCTGTAACAGACTCTATGGATCTCTGTGTGAGTCTATGGTTCTGTAACTGAGTCTATGGATCTCTGTGTGAGTCTATGGTTCTGTAACTGAGTCTATGGCTCTCTGTGTGAGACTATGGTTCTGTAACTGAGTCTATGGATCTCTGTGTGAGTCTATGGTTCTGTAACTGAGTCTATGGATCTATGTGTGAGACTATGGTTCTGTAATTGAGTATATGGATCAGTGTGAGACTATGGTTCTGTAATTGAGTCTATGGATCTATGTGTGAGACTATGGTTCTGTAATTAAGTCTATGGATCTCTGTGTGAGTCTATAATTCTGTATCCGATCCACGCGCACTCTGATCCACGTGCACTCTGATCCACGTGTGTTGAACTTCTTTCGCACAGCACGTGGCCATCCGTGCCAACTGGAGGTGCGGTGTGGCTGTGCCCGAGCGGGGTAACGTCACCACGTGGTCTTTAACGTCACCACGTGGTCTTTAACGTCACTACCTGGTCTTTACCATTTCTACGGGATCTTCAACGTCACCACGTGCTCTTTAACGTCATCACGAGGTCTTCAACATCCCACGGGGTCTTTAACGTCACCACTTGGTCTTTAACGTCACCACGTGGTCTTCAACGTCACCACGGGGTCTTTAACGTCACCACGTGGTCTTCAGTGCCACCACGTGGTCTTTAACATCACCACATAGTCTTTAACGTCACCACGGGGTCTTTAACATCACCACGGGGTCTTTAACGTCCGCGGAGTCTTTAACATCACCACGGGGTATTTAACGTCACCACTTGGTCTTTAACGTCACCACGTGGTCTTTTTCATCACCACGAGGTCTCTAACGTCACCACTTGGTCTTTAACATCTCTGCGGCGTCTTTACCGTAATTACCGTCAGATGGTGAAGGGGTGGACTGGGGGGCGGAGGGGAGTCGCGGGTGGGCGGTGAATGTGAGGAGGCTCCGGTGTGCGATGCTAACGACTGCCTCGCATCGGCACGCATCTGACCGCACGAAAGCCATCGGTGCAAGCCAGGCCCTGTCCGCGTGCCTGAATAACAGAGCCATTACGGACTCCCACCCTCCCACCCACCCGCTCACACTCCCTGCCCCCCCCCCACACACACATCCCCCCCCTAACTCACAGAGGGGTTCTGGGTCCCCCACGGGGCTGGGGTTACCGCAGCAACCAGATGAACAGCCCAGAGTTTTGGCCGCTCATCCGGTTGCCAATGTCCTTTCGCCCCCCGCTTCTTTCGACCCCCCCGCCCCCTTCCCCTTTCTAAAGGGTTTCTCTCCACCGCCTTGTTCCCTCTCTGTCTCCCCCTTGTCCTCCTCTGTGTTGACTGCCTCGTACTTTTGACCCCCCCCCCCTGCACTTTTTTAAACGACGGAGGCGTTGGGCCCAGTTGGATGAGTGAGGGGTGGCTGGCCGGCTTGCTGGCTTGGGTGGGTGCGTGGGAGGGAGGTCGGGAGTGGAGGGAGAGGGGGATGGAGGAGTGGAGGGAGAGGGAGTGGAGGGAGAGGGGGAGGGAGTGGAGGGAGGGAGGGCAGTTGGGTTAGGTAACCACACGGCCTTGTCCTCCCAGTGCACTGGCCCACCATACCTGGGCCACCATAACTGGGCATCGTACCTGGGCGTCGTACCTGGGCCACCGTACCTGGGCCACCATACCTGGGCCACCGTACCTGGGCCACCATACCTGGGCCACCGCACCTGGTCCACAGCACCTGGGCATCGTACCTGGGCCACCATACCTGGGCCACCGTACCTGGGCCACCGTAACTGGGCCACTGTACTCGGTCACAAACGAGGTCACTGGACCACGAACGGGCTCACTCGGTCACGGTCTGTGTTCTTCCCCAACGGCGTGTCCAGCGCACTGTACATTCTGTGAATGGAAATCGCCTCTCGTGAGACACTTGAGAGATTCCCATTCACGTCATCGGTAGAGGAGGGGGCGAGCGAGCGAGCGAGTGAGCGAGCGAGGGAGCGAGCGGATGTTTGCGAGCGTGCGGGACGGGGTTGCGGCCGCGAGGAAGCAGCAGGTTTCGCGATCGCATCACGGGCCAGCTAATAGCGCCGTGGGATCAGCGCAGTCGGGGCACATCCTATGGGCGAACGCTTCCTGGCGGCTTCCCGCGTAGGCTTGCCGGTGAGCGTCCGTAAGTTTGCGAGTTGGTTTACGAGTTAGTTGGTTTAGTCAGGGGGGTGGTTTCGTGTTCAACGGGCCGCACATTTGTCATTAGGCCGAGAAACCGACCCCCCCCCCCCCACGCCACACCACCCTCAATACCACCCACCCCCCCCCCTTACCCGTGACTGCGGGGACGCGAGACGAGTGGCCGCTCGTCGGGGGCGGTCGGTGATCCTCCCCCCCACCCCCCCCCCCCCCATGGGAAATGCGGGGTGACCTCTGTGCCGTAACACCCAAAGACGCGTGCGGGCAGGGTGTCTCTTGGGCTGCAGTGTAAACGCACGGCTGTCAACCCCTCATCAGCGACACCCGACCTTGCTACGGACCCAATTCAAGATATTATTGGGTCACCGCGTGCCCCTTATAAATCTCAACGTTCATCCTACAAAGTCCCATCACAAGGAGAGAAACACAAATAGACACTCACCACTACGACACTCACCACTACTACACTCACAACTACACACCCGTCAACCCCTTATCAGTGCCCTACCTTAGTACAGACCAATGCAGACCTTATTGGTCACCCCGTGCCCCTTATAAATCTCAACGTTCATCCTACAAAGTCCCATCACAAGGAGAGAAACACAAATAGACACTCACCACTACGACACTCACCACTACTACACTCACAACTACACACCTGTCAACCCCTTATGAGTGCCCTACCTTAGCACAGACCAATGCAGACCTTATTGGTCACCCCGTGCCCCTTATAAATCTCAACGTTCATCCTACAAAGTCCCATCACAAGGAGAGAAACACAAATAGACACTCACCACTACGACACTCACCACTACTACACTCACAACTACACACCTGTCAACCCCTTATCAGTGCCCTACCTTAGTACAGACCAATGCAGACCTTATTGGTCACCCCGTGCCCCTTATAAATCTCAACGTTCATCCTACAAAATCCCATCACAAGGCAGAAACACAAATAGACACTCACCACTACGAACACTCATCACTACTACACTCACAACTACACACCTGTCAACCCCTTATGAGTGCCCTACCTTAGCACAGACCAATGCAGACCTTATTGGTCACCCCGTGCCCCTTATAAATCTCAACGTTCATCCTACAAAGTCCCATCACAAGGAGAGAAACACAAATAGACACTCACCACTACGACACTCACCACTACTACACTCACAACTACACACCTGTCAACCCTTATGAGTGCCCTACCTTAGCACAGACCAATGCAGACCTTATTGGTCACCCCGTGCCCCTTATAAATCTCAACGTTCATCCTACAAAGTCCCATCACAAGGAGAGAAACACAAATAGACACTCACCACTACGACACTCACCACTACTACACTCACAACTACACACCTGTCAACCCCTTATCAGTGCCCTACCTTAGTACAGACCAATGCAGACCTTATTGGTCACCCGGTGCCCCTTATAAATCTCAACGTTCATCCTACAAAGTCCCATCACAAGGCAGAAACACAAATAGACACTCACCACTACGAACACTCACCACTACTACACTCACAACTACACACCTGTCAACCCCTTATCAGTGCCCTACCTTAGTACAGACCAATGCAGACCTTATTGGTCACCCCGTGCCCCTTATAAATCTCAACGTTCATCCTACAAAGTCCCATCACAAGGAGAGAAACACAAATAGACACTCACCACTACGACACTCACCACTACTACACTCACAACTACACACCTGTCAACCCCTTATGAGTGCCCTACCTTAGCACAGACCAATGCAGACCTTATTGGTCACACCGTGCCCCTTATAAATCTCAACGTTCATCCTACAAAGTCCCATCACAAGGCAGAAACACAAATAGACACTCACCACTACGACACTCACCACTACTACACCCCACAACTACACACCTGTCAACCCCTTATGAGTGCCCTACCTTAGCACAGACCAATGCAGACCTTATTGGTCACCCCCGTGCCCCTTATAAATCTCAACTTCATCCTACAAAGTCCCATCACAAGGAGAGAAACACAAACAAGTAGACGCACTTTTTTGTTTGACCGCAATGAAACAGCTGTTCGCCGTATGGACCCGAAAACTCAATTCCCCTGTACAAGAATACAGGGTTAAACCGTACGGGTTGACATGGAATAACTGATCGCCTTAAATATTTTTTTTGACAGCGCCGAAGCAGCAAACCCTGCGTCGTGTGCGTCGAGCGCCCGTAACGTAGCGCGTTGCTCCAAGGGGAAATACCTTGCCCATATTGACACGGCTGTACGCCGCATGGACCGGCGAATGAATTCCCCTGCACAAGAGTACGGGGGGTTAAACCGCGCGGGTCGACACGGCGTGAATTTGACGAGCAGCCCGCGCGCCAAGGCTGCTCCGAATACGCTCGAAGCGAGGACGTAAGCTTCGAATCAAGCTGGACGTCAAACTATTTCTCGCCGTCGAATTGCGGGCACGCGGTCGGTCCGCTGCGAGACGCGGGCTGCCTGCCGCGCAGCGATTCGCTCAACGCGATGGAAGGCGAGAGGGCTCCTTCTCGTAAGCGAATGGTCGCCCTGACGCATGCACACACCCGCTGTTAGGCACGGTTGGCTACAGGGGCGCGGAGTTCAGCGTACGTACACACGTACCACCTATAGACTCAACACTGCCCATAGACGAACACTACCCATAGACTCAACATTGTCCATGAGCTTACACTACCCATAGACTCAAAACTGCCCATAGACTCAACACTGCCCATAGACATTACACTACCCATAGACTCAACATTGTCCATAGACTTACACTACCCATAGACTCAACACTGCCCATAGACTCAACACTGCCCATAGACTCAACACTGCCCATAGACTGATAATTCCATAGACTCAACACTCCCCATAGACTCAACACTGCACCATAGACTCAACACTGCACCATAGACTCAACACTGAACGCTCCGATTGGCTCGGTTGGCTACGTACGGCGCCCAAAAGAGCTCAGCGCACGCACGTGCCCCTGGCGCCCGCATCACAACTTTCCTCAAAGGTCACGTGGCCCCAGCTGCTTGCGCGGTGGTGAGCGCGGAATTTGACTTCATTCCCGGTCGGGAGGCTCGATCGATCGTCCCCACACGTGAAAGGCGCTCGCACCAAGAGTTCGATTCCGCCACGCGGCCACCAACTCGGGCGGCGACGATTTGATCTGAACCGCTGCCAGGGGCCATCCAGTCTGACATCGACTCGACTGCGTGAGCGGCGAGTTTCTGGTTGCGACGTGAGGACAGCGTCGCTGAACGTCGCTGAACGTCGCACGTCCTCGCACAACGTCGCACGCCACCAACTTTTGGGAGACTCGCGTGGGCCGGGAGCGTTGGGCGGTGCCGAACGCACCCGCACTCCCACCCAACCACGCACCCACCCAACCACTCACCCACCCACACACCCAACCACACACACCCACCCACCGACGCACCCACCCACTCACCCACCCACGCACCCACACACCCACCCACGCACCCACACACCCACCCACCCATCCACGCTCCCACCAACCCACGCTCCCTCCCACCCGCACCCACCCACGCTCCCACCCATGCTCCCACCCATGCTCGCTCGCACCCACACTCCTACCCCACGCTCCCACTCACCCACGCACCCTCCCACCCGCCCGCCCACCCACGCTCCCATCCACCCACGCTCCCACCCACCCACGCTCCCACCCACCCACGCTCCCACCCACCCACGCTCCACCCACCCACGCTCCCACCCACCCACGCTCCCACCCACCCACGCACCCACCCACGCACCCTCCCACCCACGCTCCCACCCACCCACGCACCCTCCCACCCACGCTCCCACCCACCCACACTCCACCACACCCTCCCACCCACGCTCCCACCCACCCGCTCCCACCCACCCACGCTCCCACCCACCCACGCACCCCCTTCCACCCACGCTCCCACCCACCCACCCACCCACACCCACCCACGCTCCCACCCACCCACGCTCCCGCTCACCCCACCCACCCTCCCACCCACGCTCCCACCCACCCACGCTCCCACCCACCCACGCTCCCACCCACCCACGCTCCCACCACCCACACTCCCACCCACCCACACCCACCCACACTCCCCACCCACGCTCCCACTCACCCACGCACCCTCCCACCCAGGCATTCTAACGCCGCACGGGGAGACCTTGATCGTTGTCTCTGCAGGCATGACGGCACTTGCCCCCAAGTGTGGAGGGGGGGCAGTGTTTGGGGGCAGTGTGGGGGCGGGCAGGAATTGGGGGGAGGGGCGTATCTCTGTCTTCGAGCGCCTTTTGCTTTGCGGGAGTTTCCGCGTCCGTCGGGGGCATTTTTGCAACCTGGATCCGTGCGACGGAGCGATGAAGTTGCCGGGCGAGTGGAGGAGGAGGAGGAGGATCGTTGGCGGCCCAGAACAGGGGCGGTGTTTACATTCCGCGTGCCCAGAAAGGGGGTATCCCTGCCACCCCGAGCGAGGGAGGGAGAGCGAGGAGCAGAAGACGAGAGAGGAGAGATACTTTGACATTTAAACAACTTTTATTGCCGCCAGCAGCAGCAACATCATTGGAGCTATTTCGATACGAAATACACAAAGTCACCAGCAAACACAAATAACAGAGGGTAGAGAGAGAGGGGTAGAGAGAAGGGGGTAGAGAAAAATTAGAAGGGGGTAGAGAAAGAAGGGGGTAGAGGAGTAGAGAAGGGGGTAGAGAAAGAGAGAGAGAAATTAAGAGAGAAGGAGGTACAGAGAGAGAAGGGGTAGAGAGAGAGGGTGTAGAGAGAGAGAGGGGTACAGAGAGAGGGGGTACAGAGAGGGGTAGAGAGAGGGTCGAGAGAGAGGGGGTGAGAGAGAGGGGTAGAGAGAGAGAGGGGGTAGAGAGAGAGGGGTAGAGAGAGAGGGGGTAGAGAGAGAGATGGTAGAGAGAGAGATGGTAGAGAGAGGGGGTAGAGAGAGGGGTAGAGAGAGAGAGGGGGTAGAGAGAGAGGGGGTAGAGAGAGGGGGTAGAGAGAGAGAGGGGGTAGAGAGAGAGGGGGTAGAGAGACAGGGGGGTAGAGAGAGAGGGGGGTAGAGAGAGAGGGGGGTAGAGAGAGGGGTAGAGAGAGAGGGGGTAGAGAGAGAGGGGTAGAGAGAGAGGGGTAGAGAGAGAGAGGGTGAGAGATGGGGTAGAGAGAGAGGGGTAGAGAGAGAGGGGTAGAGAGAGAGAGAGGGTAGAGAGATGGGGTAGAGAGAGAGGGGGTAGAGAGAGAGAGAGGGTAGAGAGAGAGAGGGGGGTAGAGAGAGGGGTACAGAGAGAGGGGGTACAGAGAGAGGGGTGAGAGAGAGGGGGATAGAGAGAGAGGGGGTACAGAGAGAGGGGGTACAGAGAGAGGGGGTAGAGATAGGGAAGGGGTAAGGAGGAGGAGCAGAGCGTGATTCTTCGTCATGATATTTTGTGTCTACGAGGAAAGTAGCACAGTTTTATTGTTTCACAATGGGAAAATAAGTAAAATATTTCATTAAAAAAGGGGGGAGCACAAAAAATAAAGCAATGTAAAAAAACTAATAAACCTAAATGATGAAAGAAGCAAAGATGCCGACTAAACCGTGCATCTTCTCGTTCCCTCTGATCTAAAAAGAGGGAGAGAGAGCCTCCCTCCCTCCACCTCCCCCCTCCCTCCAACCTCCCCCCTCCCTCCCCTTCCCACCCCCTCCCCCTCCCACCTTCCTCCTTCCCCCCTCCTCCAACCTCCCTCCTCCCCTCCACCTCCTCCCGCCACTCCCTCCACCTCCCTCCTCCCTCAACCACCCTCCTCCCCTCCCCTCCTCCCCCTCTCTTCCTCTCCTCCCCTCCTCAGCCTCCCTCCTCCCCTCCCTCCAACCTCCCTCCTCCCCCCTCCCCCTCCAACCTCCCCCCTCCCCCCTCCCTTCCTCCTCCTCCCCTCCACTCCGATGTGAGCGATGGCTTTGGGGGGGGGGTGCCGACACGAATATCCGCGCGCGCGCGCGTGTGGAGGGAGGAGGAGGAGGAGAAGGCGGTGTGTAGATGACCGTCTGCGCATGGGTGCTTGCGAACAGCACTTGCCGGGAGCAGCCTGCCGAGGCTATACGAGGATCTTTGTCTTTGTGTGCGTGCCGTGTTATACTCCTCGGCGGACTTCGTGCGCCGAGCGGAAACTCATGGCGCCGTTCCCCGCCGAACAAGGAGCAGTTTCCACTGCCAAGCACCCGAACCCCCCTGCCGCAACACGTGCCGGCAACGTGGGTCCCGTGTGTGGACGATGGGGGGGCGGCCTTTGAGGGGGGCTGTGACCTTCCCACCCCCCTCTGGAAAATCCTCCTCCAAGACGCTTGTCATCAGGAGGTCCTGCCAAGTGGGTAGGGGCGATGGCAGAGCTTGCTGTGTGCAGCAGAGTCCACCCCTCCTCCCGTGTGTGTCTGTGTGTGTGTGGCCTTCCGTCTGTGTGTGTGTGTGTGGAGTTCCGTGTGTGTATGTGTGGAGTTCTGTGTGTGTGTGGAGTTCCGTGTGTGTGTGTGGAGTTCCGTGTGTGTGTGTGGAGTTCTGTGTGTCTGTGTGGAGTTCCGTAAATATGTGTGTGTGGAGTTCCGTGTCTGTGTGTGTGGAGTTCCGTGTGTGTGTGTGTGTGGAGTTCCGTGTGTCCGTGTGTGGAGTTCTGTGTGTGTGTGGAGTTCCGTGTGTGTGTGTGTGTGGAGTTCTGTGTGTGTGTGTGTGGCCTTCCGTGTGTGTGTGTCTGGAGTTCCGTGTGTCTGTGTGTGGAGTTCCGTGTCCGTGTGTGTGGAGTCCGTGTGTGTGTGGAGTTCCGTGTGTGTGTGTGGAGTTCCGTGTGTGTGTGTGTGTAGTTCCGTGTGTCTGTGTGTGGAGTTCCGTGTCTGTGTGTGTGTGTGGAGTTCCGTGTGTGTGTGGAGTTCCGTTGTGTGGAGTTCTGTGTGTGTGTGTGGAGTTCTGTGTGTGTGTGTGGAGTTCCGTGTGTGTGTGGAGTTCCGTGTCTGTGTGTGTGTGTGGGCCTTCCGTGTGTGTGTGGAGTTCCGTGTGTGGAGTTCTGTGTGTGTGTGTGGAGTTCTGTGTGTCTGTGTGGAGTTCCGTGTGTGTGTATGTGGAGTTCCGTGTCTGTGTGTGTGTGTGGAGTTCCGTGTGTCTGTGTGTGGAGTTCCGTGTGTGTGTGTGTGCGTGGAGTTCCGTGTCTGTGTGTGTTTGTGGAGTTCCGTGTGTGGAGTTCCGTGTCTGTGTGTAAAGTTCCTCCCTCTCTCTGCCCCTCTCCCTCTCTGCGCCCCCCCTCTCTCTCCCTCTCCGCCCCCCCTCCCACTTTCTCTCTCCACCCCCTCTCCCCCCTCTCCCTCCCTCTTCCTTACACTCTCCCCGTCTCAGCCCCTCACCTATGCGCGGTTGTTGATTCATAATTCATTCGAGTGTTTATTCATGCACGGCTAGCTCCGCTCGCCAATCCAAAGTGTTTACTCGGGATCAAGACCCTCGGCATCTCTCCTCTCTCTCTCTCTACCGAGAGACGCCGTGCAGCACAAGAGTACATTGACGCGAGGTCGCTCACAACGCTCTCGGCCGTTCTCCCTGGCTCTTGTGTTCACGTCCCCGGCACCTGGAATAATCCATCGCTCATCCAGCAAACTCGCACACAAGAGACCCATTGACACGAACACACACACACGCACGGGCACAGACGTAGACAGCCGTAGGATTGCGCACACACAGAACCATTGACACACACACACAGGGACACGGACTCACGTGGACAGCCGCAGACTCACTACAGCAACCTCCATTCGCCACTAAGCCGCGGTGACGTCACCACGGCGCCTGTGCCAGGCTAGGTGCAAGTTGAGGCCACGTGAAGTGTCGAACGTCCGCCGACAGGAGGTCACGGGGCAGGCCCAGGTGCCACGGGTCGACTGAGATGACTGGCCGATGCACCACCTGTGCCCCCTACTGTAGACTCACGCAGACCCACACACACACAATGACTCAAATAGACTCACAGAGACCCATTGACACACACACAGAGACATAGACTCGCACAGAAAGACATAGCATCGCATATAGACTCACACGGACACTTGTAGACACACATTCACGGAGACCCATACATTCACACAGATATCCATTGACACAGACTGACCTGTAAACTCACAGAGACCCATACACTCACACAGAGACTCACTGACACACACAGTGGCCTGTACACTCACAGAGACCCATACACTCACACAGCGACCCACTGACACGCACCGTGACCTGTACACTCACAGAGACCCATACACTCACACAGAGACCCACTGACACGCACACTGACCTGTACACTCACAGAGACCCATACACTCACACAGAGACCCACTGACACACACAGTGACTTGTACAATCACAGAGACCCATACACTCACACAGAGACCCATTGACATACTGAGACCCATAGACTCACACTGAGAGCCATAGACTCACACAGTGGCCCATAAACCAAGCCATCACAGAGACCCAGTGACACACATCATGAACTGTAAACGCACAGAGACCCATACACTCACACAGATGCCCATTGGCACACACAGAGAGACCTGTAAACTCACACAAAGACTCATTGACACACACCGTGAAACGTAAACTCGCACAGGGACCCATATGGCCAGTGGAGAGCCACTGGGCAGGATTCTCTGAATGCCCCCGAAGCAGCTGGAATCCCACCACCTCCGCAAATCTCCTCGGTTCCTCTCCCATCTCAGCCACGGTTGCGATGCTGAGCTCTCGGGGAGTACACAGTTGCATTTGACGCCGCGTATCCTTGTCCGGTTACGCAGGATCAGCGCCCACAGTCACCCGCTAACCGGGACAATGCTTCCTGTAACCTTCCGGTACTCGGACCGCGATCTGTGTTGAAGCTGCTCAGCCCGAGGTTTTCATCGCTCGCAATTTGCCTTTTGCGCTTGTTGTCATGTCTGTGTCTCAGGTTCAGTCGCTCACTCTTGTAACCAAGACACCTGTCCCCCCCCACCCCCCCCCCGGGGTCTCTTGACTTGTCACCTGTTTGAAACAAAGTAAACTTGACTCGACTCTCCCTCCATCTCTCTGCCCCTCTCCGTTTCCGTGTCTCTCTCCCTGCGTCTCTCACCACGTCAGGGTGAGATCCAGCAGTTCCTGATCATCCCGGACCACCGCGCCGCGTTGGAGTACTGCGACCGCTACAGCCCGGACTGCGACGCCCCCGCTGTCGCCGTCGCCGCTGTTGAGTTGCCCCAGTCCCAGGACCCCGACGACCCAGAGGTAGGGTCAGCTGTCCGTCCGTACGTCCGTCCACTTGTCTATCCATCAGTACATCCGCCAATCAATCTATCCACCTATCTCTTTTTCAGTCCGTCCATCTGTTTTGTCCATCCGTCCGTCCGTCCGTCCGTCTCTCTCTCTCTCTCTCTCCATAATTTCAGCCATCCGTCATCCATAAATCCCTCCATCAATCTATCCATCTGTCAATCTCTCTTCAGTCCGTCCATCCGTTTGTCTGTCCATGAATCCATTAAGCCGTCTGTTTGTCCGTCTGTCCATCCGTCAGACAGGTAAAAGCACGAAGGTTTTATCCCACGTGGGTGGTTTTTTTTTTCCCTGCAGGTGGTTCGATGGCTCTCTATCCGCGGGCGTTGCACCGCCCGCCAATCATTCTCAAGTTGTTTTTTTCTCCGGCGCGCGTGGGGGAGTAGGCTGCTTGAAACGTTCACAAATTCGCACTGCAACGCCCCCTCGCCCCCGCCGGATGGTGTCGGATGGTTGTGCGTCACCCTCTCTATTCTGTAATCACGGCTGCTGAGCACAGGTCCCCAGAGCGTCTGAGCGGTCAGCCGTTAACCGGCGGTACTGAGGGCTGGACAGATCGGAGTTGATATTTATTGATTTGAGCAAGGTTTGCAAGACAAGTGCTGGTGAAGAAACAGCCTTGGCAATAGGGAACGGAAATTTGTATATTTCGAGACGGTAATTATTTTGTAGACGTTTGCAATGAATGCAACGGTGGCCAATGTCGTGGCCTGCATCGATGAACAATCACATAGTCACAACGGTAGCCAATCACGTAGCCGCAACTGTAGCCAATCACGTGGCCGCAACGGTAGCCAATCACGTAGCCGAAACGGTGGCCAATCATTTAGCTGCAACAATGGCTAATCACGTAGCCTGCAACGATGGCCAATCATGTAGCTGCAATGATGGCCAATCACGTACCAGCGACGATGGCCAATCACGTAGTCGCAACAGTGGCCGATCCTGTCGCCGCAACAGTGGCCAATCATGTAGCCATAACGATGGCCAATCATGTCACCTCAAGAGTAACCAATCACGTAGCGGAAACGGTGGGCAATCATGCAGCCGTTACGGTGGCCAATCACGTAGCCGCAATGGTGGCCAATCAAATAGCCGCAACGGTGGCCAATCGCGTACCTGCCGTGTCGTTTCTTTCTGCTCGTGTGCGCTTTGTGTAATTTAACCGCGGCATGTGGTTTCTACAGAAATGTCCGTGTGTTATCCTTGTTGTTGCATGTCAATGGACACACGCATGGGGCGAGCGCATGCATCTAATGAAATGTAGAACAATAATTTCGTTAATACTGAAAGAGAATGCCTATTCGTAGACATTAACCAAACGTACGTCTCTCCTGCCCCCCCCCCTCCCCCTTGCACGCAACGCAGGTGCAGAGAGATGTGGAGAGTCACGTGACTGGCGAAAGTTTTTAGTATGGACTACACGGCCCTAACCCTAATAACACTCCGGCGTGTCTCATGTGTGTGTGTGCAAGTGGTTTTAACTTTTTTTCCCAGTGCTAATCGGAGTCGGAGATGTGCTGGGGGGCGGGTGGGGGGGGTAAGGACAAAAACTCAAGCACGAAAAAGCCACTACGCATACGAGAGATGCCGGTACATCCGAGCCGGGTGGTTATTTTCCCACTGCTGGGCCAGACCCGAACCGTGCTACGCTGGCCTCGCATGATGTCATCTGAATTTGGCTCAAGGAGAGTGGGGGGGGGCGGGGGGAGGGGGATGGGGCAAGGTGTGGAGGGCAGGCAGGGGCCAAGCAGGGCCAGGGGGTTGCGGGGCTGATGACTCGTATCGCCCACCCACGTGCGACTTTGGCAGCACGGCTCGGTTATGCGGTGGAAAAGAGGGCGGTTGTCAGAGAGGAGTTGTGTTGTACGACGTTTCCGTCGTTGCGCCCATCCACAAATGAGACCCCCGTGGGTTTTTTTTTTTGTTTTTTGCAAGTTTAAAAAAAAAATGTTTGCATCCGTCGGAAAATTTGGCGACGCGGCCCAATGACGGCGCGTTTTTGCCGCTCGAGGCTTTGCGGGCGGTGGGTCCCGACCCCCACCGGCCGCCCCCCGGTTAATTCCCACAGCAGTGCGTATCCACCGTAAACATACCACGCGGGGATAGGGGGGTGTTAAAATGCCCCCCCCCCTCACCGTGACGTGGGTGTGCGTGCTGACATCACGCTCCAAATTTTTCCCAATTCGATATTTTTTTTTACCCAGATACCAAAGTGGCTATCTAGGTAAAAAAAAAAAAAAACCTCGATAACACCACACTGGCAACGTCGCCCCCTCCCCAGCTGCAGGCTATACCCGTTTGTGAAACACAGCCGGCGCCTTCCCATCTGAGATGACAGAGAAGGGCAGGGCCGATACGGCACGGGCTAAAAAATTGTTGTCGTGGGGAAAATACCGGGGAGGATGAGCCGATGACGCACGAATGAAACTGCGTTTGACACGGTGGCCAACGTCGCTAACCTCCGTGTGTGTCGCACGTGTGTGTCCGAGCGAGTCCAACTTTTCTCCCCCCGATCCTCATGACCAACTGACCCCGTAACCTCCCCCTCCCTCTAATCATCTCTACTCCTCCCTCTGCCCTCCCAAACTGAACCCCTCCGCCCCGCCCCCACAAACCCCCCCCCCCCCCCCCCACCACTGTGCACGGCACGAGCAGCAGTACGGCGATGGCGGGTTTGAGTATGAGTACGGAACACCGTACGATGGTGTCGAAGCAGACAGGGAGAGAACGGCCAATCCGCAGGGACCCAGTAGGCGCACAGAGGTAACCGGAGTCGTGGGGTGGGGGTGCGGAGGGAGAGACGGGGGGGGTGAGAGGGTAGTGTGGAGCATGATATCAGCCCACTCAAAGTTGTTTTCGAATCGCGTCGGCCATTGTTATAATTTAGTCCAACCCTCGATTGTCCGGGAGGCAATGGTGCCGGAGGACCAGCGTTGAGAGCCGGGTCTCACCTTGAGCGCTAAACGCGGCGCTTTTTGTCTCCAATCTGTTTCCGGTGGCCCAAGGTGAAGCACAGGCTACGTTGGGTGCCGAGTTCGTTCGACGCGCACGGCTCCCCGCATAGAACCCTTGCCCGGAGCGCGGCGTCCCGACGGCGTTCCGCTCGCTCTGCGCCTTGCCCCCCGGGGAGCTGCTGGATGCCGAGTCCGGTTTCTCCGCGCGCTCCTGCACGGCGTTTCGCCAGCCGCTTTCCCGAACGATTTGAAGGTGCGCCGCCGTTCCCGAGGGCGGCTGGCGGCGCGTGGGAGCGAAACTTCGGAACCCCGCGCGCCAAACCGGCGGGCGACGTCCGAAAAATGCGACGTGGTGATTTTAAATTTGAGAACGATATTAAACTTTTCAGTTAATGAACCGGTTTGCTCACACCACCCCCCCCCCCCCACCCCCCACCCCCCACCGACGACGAGCTCGCGGTCACACAATTCTCCGAACCCTCGACGAGTGTGGCGGGGCGGCTCGTAGTTGAACGATGTCGAACCGATACGCGTGAATATATATATATAACACCGTCGCTTTTATTCAACTCCTCCCTCGAAGCACCGCTGAAAGCTGCGGCACGGATAATGGAGACGGCTTGCGTTATCTCTCCCGTTGTTTTACAATCGCATGCAGTGGTTTCTTCAGCTCTGTGTACCTCTTGTGCCAACCAATCAAAATGGAGGGACCACCCCCCCCCCCCATCCACCAGCGCCCTCTTGAAAGGATCAACTATTGATATGATTGTAGAGGTGTATTGGTAATAACGTGCAAACGTTCTTTGTGTTGGCAGTTTGCCTCGGGAGAATCGGCAAAACGCGGGAAATAGTAGATGTTTGGCATAGCGGAGAGGTGCGGTACGGAGTTTAAGAAACCTGGGCTCCACGCGAATTGGGTAGCAGTTTGCCGGGGCCTTCTCCCCCTTCCGCACCATGTCTCCCTCCAAGCTTTGACTGATCATTACCCAACTCCCTTCCCCGATAATTTTAATATATTTTTTTACTCAGGTACCCGCCGCCTCCATTATCGCAGCTGAAGAACCTGCTGGGGGGGGGGGGGGTGGCATGATCCTGGGTGGCATGGTCTTCCCCTACTGCTCCTCCTGTCGTTCCGCTCTCCCTGTTTCCCTCTTTCTAGGTTGTTTTTCCCTCCTCCTCGTCTCTTCCCCCGCCCCCCCCTCCTCCTCCCCCCACCCTCCACCCTCCTCTGCCCCCCTCCCCCACCCCCGCCCCCCTCCTCCCCCACCCTCCCCCCTCCACCCCCGCCCCCTTCCTCCTCCCCCGCCCCCCCTCGTAGGTACAATGTGAGCGCGACGCGGTGCTGCCGCGCCGTTAACGCGCTTCTAGTGTTGCCGCAGGTAGGCAGGGTGATGAAAGCGCAGCCCCTGCAACCGCAAGCTCGCGGGCACTGCCGACGGAAAGGGTCCTCCGTTAAATGAGAGGCAGCGCCAGAGAGCACCCATGCACCCCACTCCACCCCTCTCTCTTAGAGGGCATTTGTTTATTTGGCCTACTCTTCCAGGATGGTGCAACCCCACACTTTGCACCCCCTCCTCCCCACTGTGGTGAACACGATTGCGGTGGACGAGAGTCGGGTTCATTGCAAGTCCTCAATTTGACCTCGCAATTTGTGTTTATTTTGAGTGTGCGTGTTTGTGCTCCCCATTCCTGCGCCCAAACGTCCCTTCCCATTAAATTTCACCCCCCCCCTCCCCCAAAATAAAAAAAAGATAAATCCGCTGACTAACGAAAACAAATACATGTAATTTACCCTTGACTAAAATTATAAAAACTTACCAAAAAATAAAAATTACAAATTTGTAATGTCCGCCAGGAAAGCAAGCAGGGCTCCTCCTCCGACCCCAAGGCGCCCGCGCTAAAGTCGGATGCATCCGCAAGTGGCGGATCTAACGACAACAACGACGAGGGGAAGACGAAGAAGGGACGCGGCAGAAAGGACGGTGCTAAGAAGGGCGATAGGAAAAAAAAGAGGGACAAGAACAAGAGCAAGAAAGACAAGGCCGGAGGCTCTAACCAGGCCCAGGCCGATGATGTAGGCCCGAAGGTAGAATTTTGAAACGTGACCGCAGTATTTCTTGAGGGGAAAAAAACGAAAACTGGATTAAAAAATATATACTTAAGTTAAAAAATATATATAACACGACGCCAGCAGTCACGAAATAATAAAAAAAATGTAAGCAATTACATTTTTTTTTTATTTTGGATATATTTTCTAATCCGTTTTTTTCTTTCTGCAAAAAATATCGGTCTCGTGACAAAAACCCCCCCACTAAATCGAGATCTGTTGGCCGATTTCGCGAGCAAAGATCTCAGATTTGGAAGGATCCGTGAAGGCTGATCCGATCGCAGCTTAATCGCGAGCCTGATTTCACGCCTCCAGTATTAACCACGTGCGCAACAGCTTGATCCGTACGACGAGTCATTCTTACATCGTTGCTTTATACATTTTTATTTTACACACCCGTAAGCCTTTTTATCGCCTACTCCTGCCCATTGCCCTTTTCCTCTCGCGTCTTAATGCCTCCGCCGCCTCCTTTCCCGCAGCAGCTAACGGACTAACCAACACTCCTCTAACGATGCTCAAGCGGGCAAGAAGGAGTGGACATGGCGTTTTTTTCCCCTCATGTGTCCCCGCTACCGCTGGCTAACCTCCTCCTCGTCCTCCTCTCCCCACGCCCTTCCCCATCTAACCCGCGAAGTGCATCGCCGTTTGGGTCCCGGGCTAAAAAAAATAAATCTAAATCCGCATCACGAGGACCTTTTTAAGGGTGGGTATGTTGCGGTGGTGTTGGGGGTCACTGTCGTTCTCGCAGCGTGGCAGGGGGCAACCCATCTTCATCACGACGTAGGGGAAGATGCCGTGGTCAGTGCCGGATTACCCTCGTGGCAAAAGTAGCTACATATGGCTACGGGCCCCGCACTTTCAAGGGCCCCGAGCTAAATGCTTTCGAGCTATAAATTCCGGTTCAGCAATTCTGCACTTGCTCAATTACTATAGTACTGCACCACCCTTAACTTTCATGAACGACCGGGTGTTTAAGGTGAGCGATTTGTCGTATTATCTGGCTGTGTAGCAAATGAAACACATACAGTTACTTTACTGTGCAAGTACAAAATTTTGCGTTTTAATATTTACGTTTTTTTATTTTATTTAGGGCCCCTTCATAACATCATGCTACAGGCCCCGCACGAGCTTCATCCGGCACTGGCCGCGGTGTTTGACAGACGTGGTCGGCAGTGGCGTCGCAGTAGCGGAGCAAAGAGCGTGGCTCGCCGTGCAGCTTTTGCCCAATTGAGTCATTGTTTCGCGGTGTCATTTCTGCAATTTTGTATCGCTGTTGCAAATTTAGACCCGTGGCGCCGGGCACACATGGCCTTCTATATTTATAATTTACATCACAGGCTGTTCTCTGTGGACGATTGATGATGATGATGATGCCCAGATTCCAATATTGGTTCTCTCAAACTTCTGCGGTGAGCAAATCCACGAAAGCTTCCACTTGGGCCAACACGCCCCATGCAAATGACGAGCACCTTCAGCACAGATCCTGCGCCAACAACGCCGATGTTAATTTACGTGTTTAGTAGCCCCGAGTCAGCGATCGGGCCACACCAGGTCACCGGGAGTCGTTCGACCGTACTTCACCGCGCTGGCCATCATAATCGAAGCCGGGTCGCCGGGTCCATAGCGCGCGGTGCGTTCGCTCCAAAAGGCGCTGGTTCTGGCTCGGGTGACGAGTTAGCACAGTGGAGATTCACCTTCAGAGGTGAGAACCAAAACTAAAACTAAAAACCCTTCTGATCTGGATTCACGACGCGAAGACGAACAGCAGAGGGGAAGCCCTTGGCGATGGTCGTGGTGAAAGTGGCACAGCGATAATGCTCGCAGCAAGAAGAGTCCCCGGGTTCGAATCCCAACCCGGGCACCTTTTTGCGTGGAGTTCTGTGTGTCCCCCCCCCCACCCACTGTTCCCCGTGGGTTTTTTTTTTCTCCGGCTTCTCCGCTTTCCTCCCATAGCTAAAAAAAAAAGCACACACAGTGTAACCGGTATTGGCCAAAACCATCGCAACAATTGCTGAAAAATGACACCGTGAATGACTCACTCAGGGATTACAGGCAGCGGCAGCAGCAGTGGCGGCAGCAGTGGTAGCAGTGGGAGCAGCAGTAGCAGCAGTAGTGGGAGCAGCAGTAGCAGCAGCAGTGGGAGCAGCAGCGGCAGCAGCAACAGCAGCAGCAGCAACAGCGGCAGCATCGCCAACTCCTACAATGAAGTGCAACTTGGCAGGACACAGCAACGGGGGGTAGGGGGTGGGGGGGGCTTTCCTGGGTAAACATAAATAAATATATAACCAGCAGCTGCACCGCTCGCCCGCCCACTGCAAAAAGAAACGTTAAGCGGCACTGCTACGGATACTGGGGAGGTACGCAGAGACGTTTAGCGTTGCGACCTCTGGCGGGGGGGGTGGGGGGTGTGGGCGAGGGGGGGTTGGGGGGAGGATCTGCTGCCCGCTGCCTTCGCTCACCAGCTGGCGATCTGCTTCTACCAACAGATCGATGGCCTCTGGCACGGTGGCACCATGGGGCATTGCTTGGCAATTGTTGACCCCCGCCTCCGCCCTGCCCCCCCCCCCTGCCCTGTCCCTCCCTGCCCCACGCCCCTGCCCCCCTCCCTCCAACAAATGACCTCTTCTGTTCACCATCAGTCCACTGCTCCATTTGTTTCTTTTGATTGTGGTTTTACATGGAGAGAGATTGTTGTTGTTGTGGTGGTGGTGGTATTCGGGTTGTTTGTGAATCGTGGTGTCTGACGTTCTCGTGGTTTTTTTGTATATATTCTGCTGCGTTTTCTCTGTTGTTGTTGTTGTTGTGGTTTTCTTCCTTCGCGCTCGGCCCTTCGATTGCCGTTCGACATTGCGGGGTTAAACGCGACGCGCCACCGACGACGTTACGATCCGCGGGATACGAACGTCGCGATGTCAAGCGCCCCCTTTCCGCACCGCCCACCGATCGTTCGCAATCAGAATCTGTCACTTGCGCTGCAGGAGGAGCAATCAGATGAGCCATGAAGCTCTTTTTGACAAATGCCCAGTCAGGGGGGGTGGGGGCGGGCGGGGGGGGGCACAGGGTCAGAACGTTACAACAGCAACCGATTAAAAAAAGCACGATATACAATGCGAACTATAAGAAAGGTGAACAAATCGCTTACAAAGAATAAAACCGACACACACGGGGAGTTGTTGACGGACGCGCTCTGTTTTTTTGTTGTTGTAGAGACTGAGTGACTTAAAGAGTGTTCTGACGAAATGTTCGACCCTTGTAGTCGTATCGACGGGTTACCGAGCGAAATTGTCTCAAATTAAACGGTAGGCTGACTTTACATTTTAGTTTTTTTTGACGCGGGTAGCGAAACTGGAACACCCACTAGGATACTCAAGTACTCAGGATTATTATTATTACTACATATAACAATTATTTTATATATATAAAAAAAATTACCGCAGCAATTTTCCAATGTTTTAATGCTTGGAATCCGGCCACGCCGGGTAGGCCGTGCAGATGTTTCGGAAACGCATTTGGGGTGTGTGTGTGTGGGGGGGGGGGGGGGTGCTCCCGATGTTATTGAGCGCATGCCCCTCTCCCCCGCCCGTACGGCGATCAAACTCCGGGCTTACGGAGGAGTTCGCGTTGACCCGACCCGGTTCGCCACCACCCACCCCCACGCGCGGTCCCCCGGAGAGGATCCCTTGTCCAGACGGACGGACGGACGGTTCGCCGCGCTTTTCCGACAAGACGAACGGCAACAAAGAGAATCCGATCGGCGGATCGCTCACACGCTCGCGCGCTCGCGTCTTCGCCGAAAACTCGAAACAAGTCGCCTTGGCGACTTGCCTCGTCCGGCGATGGAATCCTCGGAGTGTTTTTTTTGCCAAAACGCGCCGAAAGTCAAGGATTTTTGTGCCGAGGCAGCGGCGCCTGCTCATGAGCCTGTGTTCAAGTCCAGGGTTTTTGCAGCTGCCCACGGATAAACGCTCGAGTTCCACGTCGTTGTGGGTTCATGGGTCACCGGTGACCCATGAACAGAGGCTCTTAGACTCGCACAGAGACCCGTAGACTCACGCAGAGACCCATAGACTCACGCAGAGACCCGTATACTCACACAGAGACCCATAGACTCGCACAGAGCGTAGACTCGCACAGAGACCCATAGACTCACACAGAGGCTCTTAGACTCGCACAGAGACCCGTAGACTCACGCAGAGACCCGTATACTCACGCAGAGACCTATAGACTCACACAGAGGCTCTTAGACTCACACAGAGATGCATAGACTCACGCAGAGACCCGTATACTCACACAGAGACCTATAGACTCGCACAGAGATCCACACAGAGACCTATAGACTCATGCAGAGACCCACAAAGAGACCCATTAGACTCACACAGAGACCCATAGACTCACACAGAGACTCACACGGAGACCCATAGACTCAAACAGAGACCCATGAGACTCACACAGAGACCTATAGACTCAAACAGAGACCCATGAGACTCACACAGAGACCTATAGACTCACACATTGACCCATAGACTCACACAGAGACCCATAGGCTCACATAGACTGAGTTGTGATTGAAACCGGGTTCTCAAGTGCAGTGAGTTGATGGTCTCAGCCTGGTCACCAAAAATCCGTAAAGGTAAAAAGTGTTTTCACGCAATTTTGCTAATAGACAAATCGCGGTGCCAACGCACTTGCAGCGGCATCGCTGAGCGCTGCGCATCGAGCCGCGTCCGTTCGATTCGCAGTGAGCGACGTCAGCTGCTTAGTCCTCCGCCCTCCACCACCCAGCGATAGAGCCGGGCAGATGCAGTTGTCAACGTCGTCGGGCGAATGTGCCGATTGATTTGTTTGGGGGGGGATATTGAAAGTAAGGAAGCGGTGGGCAGTCTCGTTTCGACGTCTCAGCGCGAGATCGCAGAGCGGAGGTTCGGTCGCCGACTGACGATGCCGGCCGTGAAGAATATCGAAAGGGAACCTGACCCGGCCGACGTTCAGTAGAACGTGCAGACCCAACGTTTGACCGCTTGGCCCCGTTCCCCCGTTCAGAGACGTCTAGCAAGTAGCAGGCTGGTGGGTGGGTGGGTTGGTGTCCCGTTCACCGCTGAGTCTCGGGAAGCGTGAGCAGCTCGCCGTCAATTTTACTTAGAGAGGCGTAGCAGCAGCAGCAGAAGCGGCAGCGCGGTTGTGTTTAAAGACGTCGCTGCTCACCGCAGAGAACCGTGGCGACACGACCACCGCCGCTCTACGATAGCCGGCGCCACCGCTGTGCCGCACGCCCCTCTCGCGTGGCCTTGTGGGAGCCTCTGCACCGATCACGTTCTTATTTTATTCTTTCTTCCGATGACTTACAGATGCTGACTCGATACTCAAAAGGCACAGTGAATCAACTGCTTGAATGAGCGTTGAGGCATTGATGCTCGTAGCCTGTTCAGAGCCCTGAGCCAGTGGTTGATATTCCACATTCCTATGGCAGGGGTGAGTCCATCCATAGGTCATTTGATTTCCCCACAGAGCGGTCCAAATTTTATCGACCCGGAGGGATGATGGGCAGAGTCAACTCCACCCCACCCCCCCCCCCCCAACCAGGATGTGAACTCACGACCTTCGGATTGGCATGTCAGGTACTCCCGTGAAGCCCGTCCCAACCCTCGCCACCGTAGACTTACGTGGAGTGCGGTAGGCTTGCACAGGGACGCATAGAATCACTCGGGAGAGCTGTAAACGTACGTGGAGGCCCGTAGACCCAATTAACGAATCAATAAGTGACGCGATCGTGGTGGTAGCGACGCGATCGTCGGTTAATGTGACGCGATCGCGGTTCTTGTGACGCGATCGCGGTTCTTGTGACGCGATCGCGGTTAATGTGACGCGATCGCGGTTATTGTGACGCGATCGCGGTTATTGTGACGAGGATCGCAGTTATTGTGACGCGATCGCGGTTAATGTGACGCGATCGCGGTTAATGTGGCGTGATCACGGTTAATGTGACGCGATCGCGGTTATTGTGACGCGATCGCGGTTATCGTGACGCGATCGCGGTTAATGTGACGCGATCGCGGTTATTGTGACGCGATCGCGGTTATTGTGACGCGATCGCGGTTAATGTGACGCGATCGTGGTGGTAGCGACGCGATCGCGGTTCTTGTGACGCGATCGCGGTTCTTGTGACGCAATCGCGGTTAATGTGACGCGATCGCGGTTATTGTGACGCGATCGCGGTTCTTGTGACGTGATCGCGGTTAATGTGACGCGATTGCGGTTAATGTGACGCGATCGCGGTTCTTGTGACGCAATCGCTGTTATTGTGACGCGATCGCGGTTATTGTGACGCAATCGCGGTTAATGTGACGTGATCGCGGTTAATGTGACGCGATCGCAGTTAATGTGACGCGATCGCGGTTATTGTGACGCGATCGCGGTTAATGTGACGCGATCGCGGTTATTGTGACGTGATCGCGGTTAATGTGACGCGATCGCGGTTAATGTGACGCAATCGCGGTTAATGTGACGCGATCGCGGTTAATGTGACGCGATCGCGGTTAATGTGACGCGATCGCGGTTAATGTGACGCGATCGCGGTTAATGTGACGCGATCGCAGTTAATGTGACGCGATCGCGGTTATTGTGACGCAATCGCGGTTAATGTGATGCGATCGCGGTTATTGTGACGTGATCGCGGTTATTGTGACGCAATCGCGGTTATTGTGACGCGATCGCGGTTAATGTGACGCGATCGCAGTTATTGTGACGTGATCGCGATTAATTTGACGCGATCGCGGTTATTGTGACGCGATCGCGGTTAATGTGACGCGATCGCGGTGAATGTGACGCGATCGCGGTTAATGTGAAGCGATCGCGGTTAATGTGACGCGATCGCGGTTATTGTGACGCGATGGCCGTGGTAGCGACTGCGACCACGGTGGTGGGGACTGGTGGTGGGGACCGGTGGTGGGGACCGGTGGTGGGGACCGCGGTCGTAGCGATCGCGGTCGCCACTCGAGCTGCGTCCGTGCGGCAACGCTGGAACGAACCGACCGACCGACCGACCGACGAATTTGCGGGCGGAATGGAATGGGTGAACCTCCTCGCCTGAGCCTCGTCGCCTGAACCTCGTCGTCTGTCTCGCAAGGACGATTCCTCGGCGCGCGCGGCTCCCAGCGCCAGCGAGGAGGAGGTGCTGCCCGAGTACGGCCGCTTCGTCGACGAAGACGACCGGGACTGGCCCAAACCCACCTTCACGGCGCTCAACAACCGCACTTCACAGGTGTGCCGTGGGGGGGGGGGAGGAGGGGAGGAGGGGACACACACGTGATGATGACGTCATGGTGACATGACGATCTTGTTCACGACTGTGGTCTTCATGACATGGTGATAACGGTGATGGTGATGATGGTAACGATGGTGACGACGATGGTGACAACGGTGGTGATGGCGACGGTGGTGGTGGTGACGGTGGTGGTGACGGTGATGATGACGGTGATGATGATGCTGGTGATGATGATGATGGTGATGATGGAGGCCACCGCTCGCTGCTCTTTCGTGTCAGTCCGGCGGGGAGCAGCAGGGCTTGCCGGACGTCTTTGAGGAGGACTACGTGACGAGGAAAGAGCTCGACACGGGATTCGACGAGTACTCCACGGACTCCAGCGACTACGGCGGCGCGGGGCACAGATTCAGCGTAGGCTCGCGGTCGCACGCAAGCACGCACGCATACACGGAGAATACACACACGGGGAATACACACACGCACACACACAGGGAGAATACACACGCACGCATACACGGAGAATACACACACACACACACGGAGAATACACACACACACACGGAGAATACACACACACGGAGAATACACACGCACACACGGAGAATACACACACACACGGAGAATACACACACACACGGAGAATACACACGCACACGCACACGGAGAATACACACACACATGCACACACACACACGGAGAATACACACACAGACGGAGAATACACACACATACACGTAGAATACACACACACATGCACACACACACGGAGAATACACACACACACGTAGAATACACACACACACACACACGGAGAATACACACACAGACGGAGAAAACACACACACATGCACACACACACACGGAGAATACACACATACACGGAGAATACACACACACACACACACGGAGAATACACACACGGAAAATACACACACGCACGCACACACGGAGAATACACACGCACACGGAGAATACACACGCACACGGAGAATACACACACACACGCACGCACACACGGGGAATACAAAGAAAAACAAAGATCCCCCATATAGCCTTAACAGACTGTTGGGGCAAGTGCTGTTAGCGAGCACCTTTGAAGACCGGAACGGTACGTGAGCGGGTGGGTGGCCAGCACCACGCTCGACCGCCTTTGTCTCCCCAGTAGCGATGGTTACACACCTCACTAGGTACTAATTTGAGGCTGAGTCGACCTAGGGGAGGCCCATGGCCGGTTCAGATAGTCGTCACCGGTGTTGGCCGTGAGTGGAAATCGAACCCGGGTCGCCGGGTTCATAGCGCAGCGTAGCGCTAACCACTGCACCACCACTCCCTACCTACCCCCCCCCCACCCACCCCCCCACCCCCAACACCCACCTCCCCACCCACCCACCTCCCCACCACCCCCCAACCCCCCACCCACCCTCCATCCACCCACCCCCCCACCCACCCCCCCATCCCCAACACCCACCAACCCATCGACCCCCCAAACCACCCCCCATCACCCCCAATACCCCCCCCCACCCCGCCACCCTCACCCACCCCTCACCCACCCACCCCCCTATCCACCTCTCCACCCACCACCCCCCACCCACCTCCCCATCCACCTCCCTACCACCCCCCACCCACCTCCCCACCCACCCTCCATCCACCCACCTCCTCACCCACCTCCCCATCCACCTCTCCACCACCCCCCACCCACCTCCACACCCACCTCCCCATCCACCTCTCCACCGCCCCCCACCCCCCCACACCCCCCCACACCCCCCCACCCCCCCACCCTCCCACCCCCGCAGACCCCGACCCGCCCAGACGGCAGGCAGCCCGCCGGGCGCGTCCCCGGCAAGGACTATGGCGGCGTGGACTACGCCGAGTACGGCGGCGAAGTCTTTGAAATCGACGACCTCGACTACTCGCTGGCGCCCGACACGGACGACCCGGACGACCCGGGGCACCGCGTCGTCGAGCTGCCCGTCGAGTCCGACACCTCCTCGGTGAGGGGCGAGCTCCGCGGCCCTGCGGTGGAGCTACGGGCCCTCTGGTGGAGCTGTGAGCCCTCTGGTGGAGCTGTGTGCCCTGCGGTGGAGCCATGTGTTCTGTTGTGGAGCTACGAGCCCTCTGGTGGAGCTGTGAGCCCTCTGGTGGAGCTATGTGCCCTGTGGTAGAGTTATGTGTTCTGTTGTGGAGCTACGAGCCCTCTGGTGGAGCTGTGAGCCCTCTGGTGGAGCTATGTGCCCGTGGTAGAGCCATGTGCCCTGTGGTGGAGCCATGTGTTATATTGTGGAGCTATGTGCTCTGTGGTGGAGCCATGTGCTCTGTGGTCGGGCTATGTGCCCTGTGGTGGAGCAATGTGTTTTATTGTGGAGCTATGTGCCCTGTGGTGGAGCCATGTGTTCTATTGTGGAGCTATGTGCTCTGTGGTGGAGATATGTGCCCTGTGGTGGAGCTATGTGTTCTATTGTGGAGCTATGTGCCCTGTGGTGGAGCTATGTGTTCTATTGTGGAGCTATGTGCCCTGTGGCGGAGCCATGTGTTCTGTGGTGGAGCTATGTGCCCTCTAGTGGAGCTCTGAGCCCTGTGGTGGAGCTATTTGCCCTCTAGTGGAGCTATGAGCCCCGTGGTGGAGTGTTGAGCCCTTCTGTTACTCTCCTCATTATTATCGTGCCATGAATGTTGTCACGAGCGTCGCTCTCAATCTCCCTCGCCCCCCCCTCCGCCCACGCCCCCCCGCCCCCCCCCCACCTCTGCCTGCGCTGTCGCCCCCTCAGAGGTACGACGGAGGTCGCGGCGAGAAGGGACAGAAGGGGGAGCCCGCAATCATCGAGCCGGTGAGTGTGCCCGGGCGGGGGGGCGCTCGTGGGGGGAGACTTACGCCGACGTGGAAAGAGCAACGCGTGGATGGCCGGGGGGCGCTTGGGGCTGCCGCGGTGCCGAGATGTTAACTACCTCGCCTGGTACACAGGAGGTCGTGGGTTCGACCCAGACCCTGACGCCACGGTGGCTAGGAGATGTTAACTACCTCGCCTGGTACACAGGAGGTCGTGGGTTCGACCCAGACCTTGACGCCACGGTGGCTATGAGATGTTAACTACCTCGCCTGGTATACAGGAGGTCGTGGGTTCGACCCAGACCCTGACGCCACGGTGGCTAGGAGATGTTAACTACCTCGCCTGGTACGCAGGAGGTCGTGGGTTCGACCCAGACCCTGACGCCACGGTGGCTAGGAGATGTTCACTACCTCGCCTGGTACACAGGAGGTCGTGGGTTCGACCCAGACCCTGACGCCACGGTGGCTAGGAGATGTTAACTACCTCGCCTGGTATACAGGAGGTCGTGGGTTCAACCCAGACCTTGACGCCACGGTGGCTAGGAGATGTTCACTATCTCGCCTGGTACACAGGAGGTCGTGGGTTCGACCCAGACCCTGACGCCACTGTGGCTAGGAGATGTTAACTACCTCGCCTGGTACACAGGAGGTCGTGGGTTCGACCCAGACCCTGACGCCACGGTGGCTAGGAGATGTTAACTACCTCGCCTGGTACACAGGAGGTCGTGGGTTCAACCCAGACCCTGACGCCACGGTGGCTAGGAGATGTTAACTACCTCGCCTGGTACACAGGAGGTCGTGGGTTCGACCCAGACCCTGACGCCACGGTGGCTAGGAGATGTTAACTACCTCGCCTGGTACACAGGAGGTCGTGGGTTCAACCCAGACCCTGACGCCACGGTGGCTAGGAGATGTTAACTACCTCGCCTGGTATACAGGAGGTCGTGGGTTCAATCCAGTCCCTGACGCCACGGTGGCTAGGAGATGTTCACTACCTCGCCTGGTATGCAGGAGGTCGTGGGTTCAACCCAGACCCTGACGCCACGGTGGCTAGGAGATGTTAACTACCTCGCCTGGTACACAGGAGGTCGTGGGTTCAATCCAGACCCTGACGCCACGGTGGCTAGGAGATGTTCACTACCTCGCCTGGTACACAGGAGGTCGTGGGTTCGACCCAGACCCTGACGCCACGGTGGCTAGGAGATGTTAACTACCTCGCCTGGTATACAGGAGGTCGTGGGTTCGACCCAGACCCTGACGCCACGGTGGCTATGAGATGTTAACTACCTCGCCTGGTATACAGGAGGTCGTGGGTTCAACCCAGACCCTGACGCCACGGTGGTTATGAGATGTTAACTACCTCACCTGGTATACAGGAGGTCGTGGGTTCGACCCAGACCCTGACGCCACGGTGGCTATGAGATGTTAACTACCTCGCCTGGTACACAGGAGGTCGTGGGTTCGATCCCGACCCTGACGCCACGGTGGCTAGGAGATGTTAACTACCTCGCCTGGTACACAGGAGGTCGTGGGTTCAATCCAGACCCTGACGCCACGGTGGTTATGAGATGTTAACTACCTCACCTGGTATACAGGAGGTCGTGGGTTCGACCTAGACCCTGACGCCACGGTGGCTATGAGATGTTAACTACCTCGCCTGGTACACAGGAGGTCGTGGGTTCGATCCCGACCCTGACGCCACGGTGGCTAGGAGATGTTAACTACCTCGCCTGGTACACAGGAGGTCGTGGGTTCAATCCAGACCCTGACGCCACGGTGGTTATGAGATGTTAACTACCTCACCTGGTATACAGGAGGTCGTGGGTTCGACCCAGACCCTGACGCCACGGTGGCTAGGAGATGTTAACTACCTCGCCTGGTACACAGGAGGTCGTGGGTTCAATCCAGACCCTGACGCCACGGTGGCTAGGAGATGTTCACTACCTCGCCTGGTATGCAGGAGGTCGTGGGTTCGATCCAGACCCTGACGCCTGCTGCTGCTGTAGATTTGGAGTCTGCGTCTCTCCCTCTCTCTCTCTGTCTCCAACGTGTCACGTGGATTCTTCTCGACGTCGCGCGTCTATCGGGCGTTTGGCTGCCGCTGTGCATTTCAACACGACGACAATGACGAGGATGACGAGGACGACGATAACGACGAGGACGACGACTAGGACGCACCTGCACTTGGTACACTCAAAATGAGCGGAGCTGAAGGTTCAGCGGGCCAGCGGTGGTGAGTTTTAAAGAGCAGGGCGGCAGCGAGCGAGCGAGCGAGCGTCACGCTTTTGGCGAACAAGGCGGTGAGTCAACAGGCGCGGTGCGAGCTGACGGTCGACATCACGTGACCAGTCGCGGCTGCCCGTGTTGCCCACAGGGAATGCTGCTGGAGGGACCTGCGGGGCCTGAGGGCCCCATGGTAATGGCGCAACACGGACACATACATACACACATACAAACACACACATACATACACACATAGATACACACATTCAAACACGCACGTGCATACATACACACATACAAACACACACATACATACACACATAGATACACACATACAAACACACACGTGCATACATA